>NC_092287.1:27971337-28053837 GCF_036320965.1 Panulirus ornatus | reverse complement strand
CTCATGACCAAGTGCATAAGCGTCAATAATCACCCATATCTCTATATCCACTTTAAGTTTTACCCACATCAATCTAGAATTTACTTTCTTACACTCTATCACATATTCCCACAACTCCTGCTTCAGGAGTAGCGCTACTCCTTCCTTAGCTTTTGTCTTCTCACCAACCCCTGACTTTACTCCTAAGACATTTCCAAACCACTCTTCCCCTTTACCTTTGAGTTTCATTTCACTCACAGCCAGAACATCCAGGTTTCTTTCTTCAAACATACTACCTATCTCTTCTTCCTTCTCATCTTGGTTACATCCACACCCATTGAGAGACCCCCAATCTGATCCTTCGGGGAGGATGAGCACTCCCCGCTTGACTCATTTTTCTGTTTCCCCTCTTAGAAATTGTAATACAAGGAGAGGAGGGTTTCCAGCCCCCCACTCCCGCTCTTTTAGTCGCCTTTTATGACCCGCGGGGAATACGTGGGAAGTATTCATTCTCCCCTATATATATATATATATATATATATATATATATATATATATATATATATATATATATATATATACATATGTGTGTGTGTGTGTGTGTGTGTGTGTGTGTGTGTGTGTATGTGGGTGGGTTGAACCATTCTTTCGTCTGTGTCCTTGCGCTACCTCGCTAACACGGGAGACAGCGACAAAGCAAAATAAAATAAATGAAATATATATATATATATATATATATATATATATATATATATATATATATATATATATATATATATATATATATGGTTTCGGTGCATTACACATGACAGCTAGAGACTGAGTGTGAACAATGTGGCCTTTGTTGTCTTTCTCTAGCTCTACCTCGTTGCGCGCGGGGGAAGGAGGGTGCTAAACGGGGTGGCGACGACAAAGGATGAAGGCAGGAGGTGTGGATGTGTACATGCTTATAATGTATATGTCTGTGTATGTATACGTTGAAATGTAGAGATATGTATATGTGCGTGTGTGGGCGTTTATGTATATACATGTGTATGTGTGTGGGTTGGGCCATCCTTTCGTCTGTTTCCTTACTCTGCCTCGCGAACGCGTGAGACAGCGACTAAGTATAATAAATAATATATATATATATATATATATATATATATATATATATATATATGATCATGTCTGGGGTTATCTAGGATTTCTTAAAGTATCTCGAGACTCTAGGCTCATTTATTAGATACAAATAAAAGTTCAAAGATAAGTATTTAGTCCATACATCTTACATATCTAACCAAATACAAAGATAATTATTTCGAAGAGAAAACCTTTTCAAAAATGTTTTCCATGACTTCAAACGGAATTTTTTCATTGCATTTTTGCAGAGATATAAATGTTTGAAACCACTAACTTACAAGACGTAAATAATTGAAATTCACATAAAAGTCACTGTTGTCTTAAAGTTCATTTCATACTTCATGATTTTAAGAAGCTTTAAGATTTTAATTGTCTTTTCGTCTAATTATTTCTTACTTTGCCTATCGTATGTTCAAGGCCGAAGAGACTTAAGGATAGAATAAAATCAAGCCTGTAATATCTCAAAATCAGAGAATTTATATCTTAGCTCCATTTTAAGCTTGAATACAAAAGAGCCTGTTCAATACATCATATTATCTGAACAAACACTACCAAAAACTATAACTCTCAACCTTTAGTATTGAGAGCAAACTCTAACAGCGAATGCCTCTCCTTGTACTTCTAGTATTGACAGCTGATATCTCTCTATGTACCCTCAGTATTGAGATCAAACGCTTCCAGCGAAGGTGTCTCTCCACCCTTAGAATTGAGAGCAAACACTAGCAGCCTCTCCCTGTCCTTCGAGTTGTGATAGCAAACACTACCAGCGAATACTTTCCAATGTACCCCTAGTATTGACAGCAAACACTATCAGCAAATACTTTATGTACCACCAGTGTTAACGGCAAACACTACCAGCGAAAGCCTCCCGCACCCTTAGAACTGAAGACAAGCACTTCCAGCGAACACTCCGCACCACCGTGGTCGCTGGTCTTGACCAGAGCCAGGGATGTCAGGCAGTAAATAACCTGAGACTTTAAATACCCAGTAAGCAATGTTCTTCCAGGCGTTTATTTACACTCGAGACAACAGTTGGTCATGCATAAGACGTTCATAGCCCGCACGGAAGGTGCCTGTGAGCTTAATAATTTCCATATAAATGCATGTGTTGTCACACTTTTGGCTTTGTGCTTTCCATTTGAGTGTGTGCGCTGGCTTTCCCAAGAGCTTGAGGAATCCAGATGGGTGGCCTATTATCATCAACTAATTCTTTTTCTTTCTTTAAGAATATGGTTCGTAGCAGATAGAACGGAGTAACCCTAACAAGTTGACAAGATGAGAGAGAGAGAGAGAGAGAGAGAGAGAGAGAGAGAGAGAGAGAGAGAGAGAGAGAGAGAGAGAGAGAGAGAGAGAGAGAGAGACTCACTCTAACCTAGAAGTGAAGTGTGACATAAAGCTGCTGGCCCGGTAGGCAAAGAAGCAGCCAAAGATCTCACTTTCTACATCTTAATGAAAAACCTGTTCTGAGCCACCTTCTTACCGGGTTCCTCCCCACAAGCCTGCCCTGTTGTGGCCTGCCTGGTGCTATGTTGAATCCCCTGCCTGGTGCTCTATTGTGGCCTGCCAGGTGCCCTATTGTGGCTTGCCTGGTGCCCTATTGTGGCCTGCCTAGTGCCCTATTGTGGCCTGCCTGGGGTACTATTGTGGCCTGCCAGGTGCCCTATTGTGGCCTGCCTGGTACCCTATTGTGGCCTGCCAGGTGCCCTATTGTGGCCAGCCAGGTGCCCTATTGTGGCCTGCCTGGTGCCCTATTGTGGCCTGCCTAGTGCCCTATTGTGGCCTGCCTGGGGTACTATTGTGGCCTGCCAGGTGCCCTATTGTGGCCTGCCTGGTACCCTATTGTGGCCTGCCAGGTGCCCTATTGTGGCCAGCCAGGTGCCCTATTGTGGCCTGCCTGGTGCCCTATTGTGGCCTGCCTAGTGCCCTATTGTGGCCTGCCTGGGGTACTATTGTGGCCTGCCAGGTGCCCTATTGTGGCCTGCCAGGTGCCCTATTGTGGCCTGCCAGGTGCCCTATTGTGGCCTGCCAGGTGCCCTATTGTGGCCTGCCTGTTGTAGTCTCTCCTCTCGAGCCGTCTATCGTGGGCACCTATCATCTTCCCAAGTGACACCGTCATTGGCACCATCACCATCATCTCCACCATCATCACCTCCACCACCTTCACTATCACCATCACCTCCACAACTATCACCACAGACAATCACCATGTTTCATGGCAACAACATACTGTTAGATATGCCCTTCACCACCATCGCCATCACTAATACAAACCTCCAACATCATCTAAAGGCATAGTCACAACCTTTCTCCAACCGCCATCACCGTATTCATCGACATCCTCTCCATGTATAACCAACGTGAACTACAATATCATAACCACCTTCAACAACCATCATTATTACCAGGACATTCATCTACCCAGACATAATCATCCATCATTGCTAGCAAAACCTGCCACATGTTAGCTTAGTGCTCACGGAACTTTGTACTGTGAAACCTCTTTGCAACCCTTCAGAACACTCTCACAACACTTCTTGTTCATTTCTCTTGTTCTCCGTGTGTGTGTGTGTGTGTGTGTGTGTGTGTGTGTAATAGCTCAAATCCTGTATTTATCATACATCGTGCATCATCCACAACCTCCAGAATATGAACGTGCAATAATAACACATCCTCAGACATCTTCTCATTCATGTTAAGTTTATTTCACGTTCTATCATACAGCTGTAGTGTATTGCCCAATACCACACGATAATTATGCATACATTCTTGCTCGTCTTCATTCCTCGCATATTTTAAAGTCATACATCGCTTTACGTTTGTAAGGTAACGTCATTTGTACATGTCATCGTACTATATTCTAATTATCGTACACTCCGCGCATCAAATGTCTGGCTGATCGTTGGGAACTGTATTGTCTCCGTCGCCGCCGGGAAGCTGGGGAATCCCGTTTTATCGCAATATTTGCTGGAAGGTCATCACGATTTTCCTGGCCACTTCCTGGTATGTTAGTCGTCAGCACACGGCTACGATGCCACGTTACGTTCCCCAGGTGAACCATGGTCTTTCAGGACCCACTAAAATGCTCGGTTACGTTTCCCAGGTGAACATTGGCCTGTCATGGCCCTCTTGTACGTTCTCTTGAATTCTCTAAGAAACAGCCTTACCCATGTGATAACTGGGAAAGAAATACATATATCAACAGAACTCAACTTAGGCATTCAAACTGTGGCATAGGTAATGTCTTATGTCTTTACCAGTAGTAAAGATGTGGAATACCAATAAAGATATCAAACCTAACCAATAAAGAACCCAACATGAGCAGTAAAGGTCTCAAACATTAGCATTATGGTCTCCAACAGCACCAGTAATGGTCTCCAACACCCGAAGTCAAATTCTACATCATCAGCAGTAAAAATTTCCAACGTTTGTAATAAAGACCCCTAACGCCCACATTAAAGGTCTCCAACACCAGAAGTAAGGCAGAAGGCCAGACAGAGAGACGACAGAAGGAAGTGTCAAGTCTCTCCGTTTTACCAAATCCAATTACGAGACCTTGACTGAATAAAACCGGGTCTCATCCGGGAAGAAACTGGTTGAGAAGTATCTGAACCGGTTTATGGAGTGTATCATTGCTAATAAGTGGTACACAACGGTAAAAACGAAAGGACGAGAAAAAGAGAGACAGTAAAATGAAAAGAACTTTAAAATGTTGTTTACTATTCATTTCAGATACTTGAAGAGGATATATATATATATATATATATATATATATATATATATATATATATATATATATATATATATATATATATATTTTTTTTTTTTTTTTTTGCCGCTGTCTCCCGCGTTTGCGAGGTAGCGCAAGGAAACAGACGAAAGAAATGGCCCAACCCACCCCCATACACATGTATATACATACGTCCACACACGCAAATATACATACCTACACAGCTTTCCATGGTTTACCCCAGACGCTTCACATGCCTTGATTCAATCCACTGACAGCACGTCAACCCCGGTATACCACATCGCTCCAATTCACTCTATTCCTTGCCCTCCTTTCACCCTCCTGCATGTTCAGGCCCCGATCACACAAAATCTTTTTCACTCCATCTTTCCACCTCCAATTTGGTCTCCCTCTTCTCCTCGTTCCCTCCACCTCCGACACATATATTCTCTTGGTCAATCTTTCCTCACTCATTCTCTCCATGTGCCCGAAATATTTCAAAACACCCTCTTCTGCTCTCTCAACCACCCTCTTTTTATTTCCACACATCTCTCTTACCCTTACGTTACTTACTCGATCAAACCACCTCACACCACATATTGTCCTCAAACATCTCATTTCCAGCACATCCATCCTCCTGCGCACAACTCTATCCATAGCCCACGTCTCGCAACCATACAACATTGTTGGAACCACTATTCCTTCAAACATACCCATTTTTGCTCTCCGAGATAATGTTCTCGACTTCCACACATTCTTCAAGGCTCCCAGAATTTTCGCCCCCTCCCCCACCCTATGATCCACTTCCGCTTCCATGGTTCCATCCGCTGCCAGATCCACTCCCAGATATCTAAAACACTTCACTTCCTCCAGTTTTTCTCCATTCAAACTCACCTCCCAATTGACTTGACCCTCAACCCTACTGTACCTAATAACCTTGCTCTTATTCACATTTACTCTTAACTTTCTTCTTTCACACACTTTACCAAACTCAGTCACCAGCTTCTGCAGTTTCTCACATGAATCAGCCACCAGCGCTGTATCATCAGCGAACAACAACTGACTCACTTCCCAAGCTCTCTCATCCCCAACAGACTTCATACTTGCCCCTCTCTCCAAAACTCTTGCATTCACCTCCCTAACAACCCCATCCATAAACAAATTAAACAACCATGGAGACATCACACACCCCTGCCGCAAACCTACATTCACTGAGAACCAATCACTTTCCTCTCTTCCTACACGTACACATGCCTTACATCCTCGATAAAAACTTTTCACTGCTTCTAACAACTTGCTTCCCACACCATATATTCTTAATACCTTCCACAAAGCATCTCTATCAACTCTATCATATGCCATATATATGTGTGTGTGTGCGTGTGTGGTTGTGTGTGTGTGTGTGTGTGTGTGTGTGTGTGTGTGTGTGTGTGTGTGTGTGTGTGTGTGTCTGTGTTTGTGTGTCTGTGTGTGTGTGTACGAGTAGGAAGAGATGAAAGTGATTGGTTCTCAGTGAATGTCGGCTTGCGGCAGCGGTGCATGATGTCTCCATGGTTGTATAATTTGTTTATGGATGGGGCTGTTAGGGAGGTGAATGCAAGAGTTTGGAAGAGGGGCAAGTATGCAGTCTGTTGTGGATGAGAGGGCTTGGGAAGTGAGTCAGTTGTTGTTCGCTGATGATACAGCGCTGGTGGCTGATTTGGGTGAGAAACTGCAGAAGCTGGTGACTGAGTTTGGTAAAGTATATGAAAGAAGAAAGTAGAGAGTAAATGTGAATAAGAGCAAGGTTGTTAGGTACAGTAGAGTTAAGGGACAAGTTTATTGGGAGGTAAGTTTGAATGGACAAAAACTGGAGGAAGTGAAGTGTTTTAGATATCTGAGAGTGGAATTGGCGGCGGATGGAACCATGGAAGTGGAGGTAAGTCACAGGGTGGGGGAGGGGGCGAAAGTTCTGGGAGCGTTGAAGAATGTGTGGAAAGCGAGAACATTATCTCGAAAATTAAAAATGGGTATGTTTGAAGGAATAGTGGTTTCAACAACGTTATATGGATGTGAGGCGCGGCCTATAGATAGGGTTCGGAGGAGGGTGGATGTGTTGGAAATGAGGTGTTTGAAAACAATATGTGTTGTAAGGTGGTTTGATCGAATAAGTACTGAAAGGGTATGAGATATGTGTGGCAATAAAAAGAGTGTGATTGAGAGAGCAGAAGAGTGTGTATTGAAATGGTTTGGTGACATGGAGAAAATGAGTGAGGAAAAATTGACAAAGAGGATATATGTGTCAGAGGTGGAGGGAATGAGGAGACGTGGGAGACCAAATTGAAGGTGGAAAGATGGAGTGAAAAAGATTTTGAGTGATCGAGGCCTGAACATGTAGGAGAGTGAAAGGCGTGCAAGGAATAGAGTGAACTGGAACGATGTGGTATACCGGGGTCGACGTGCTGTCAATGGATTGAACCAGGGCATGTGAAGCGTCTGGGGTAAACCATGGAAAGTTCTGTGAGGCCTGGATGTGGAAAGGGAGCTGTGGTTTCGGTGCATTATTACATGACAGCTAGAGACTGAATGTGAACGAATGGGGCCTTTGTTGTCTTTTCCTAGCGCTACCTCGCACACATGAGGGGGGAGGGGGTTGTTATTCCATGTGTGGCGAGGTGGCGATGGGAATAAATAAAGGCAGACAGCATGAATTATGTACATGTGTATATATGTATATGTCTGTGTGTGCATATATATGTATACATTTAGATGTATAAGTATGTATATTTGCGAGTGTGGACGTGTATGTATATGCATGTGTATGTGGGTGGGTTGGGCCACTCTTTTGTCTGTTTCCTTGCGCTACCTCGCTGACGCAGGAGACAGCGACAAAGTATAATAAAGTAAATAATACATATATATATATATATATATATATATATATATAAAAATATATATATATATATATATATATATATATATATATATATATATATTTTTTTTTTTTTTTGTTTTTCCAAAAGAAGGAACAGAGAATTGGGCCAGGTGAGGGTATTCCCTCAAAGGCCCAGTCCTCTGTTCTTAACGCTACCTCGCTAATGCGGGAAATGGCGAATAGTTTGAAAGAATATATATATATATATATATATATATATATATATATATATATATATATATATATATATATATATATATATATCATAATGCAGTTTAATATTTTTCATCAACTTTTAAGTCTGGCCTCATATACACTTGCGTCTATGATCATATTTGGAGTATGACTTAGTATGTCGGAACAAGACGTGTGAGACCATTGGGGTACGTTGAAGAGATAATGGGATCTGTGTAACCCCACGATCACGATGGTACGACCCCGAAGCACGACCCTTGAGCACGATGATACGAACCTTGAGCATGTCGGAACGACTCTTGCGCACGACGGTACAGTAATTGAACACGACGGGACGAACCTTGAACACGACGGTACGACTCTTGAGCTCGATGGTACGACTCTTGAGCATGACAGAACGACCCTTGCGCACGACAGTACAGTAACTGAACACGACGGGACGAACCTTGAACACGACGGGACGACCCTTGAGCACGACAGTACAGCACTAATTGAACATGACGGGACAAACCTTGAACACGACGGTACGGTAATTGAACACGACGGAACAAACCTTGAACACGATGGAACGACCCCTGCGCACGAAGGTACAATCCTTGAGCACGAAGGTACAGTACTAATTGAACACAACGGCACGACCCTTGAGCACGAAGGTACGATTCCTGAGCACGATGGTGCAACCCTTAAGGAAGAAGGTCGAATCCTTGAGTATAATGGCCTGGCCTTTGTACCGTCGTATTCAAGTAGTTGAGGACAGGGTACCATCGGTCAGGGGTACGCATGTACCTAACCAGTGTGGCGGTGAAGGTACGCAAGTGTACCGTAGTATCAGAATGTACGACGAGGATACACAATACGAATTTTACTCTCGTTGTAATACATGGTACTATCTTACACCAGGCTAACAACGATGTTTCATGTTAACAAACATGTACTGGCACAATATGTCGTTACGTAAATATCTGGTCCTCAACCAAACTGTTGTGAGAACACGCATGGTTGACCGTAACGGCAGTATTACGTCATCGGCTATTTGTAAATTTGAGGAGCTTCGCTTCTTACTATGCAATTCGTGTTTATAAGAGTTAATATGGATATCTAAATCTTGGGAATTTTGCTTCTTACTATGCATATCCGTGTTTATGTGAGTTTATTCGTATATCTCAATCATGGAAGTTTCCTTTCTTTCTACGCAGTTCGTGTTAATATCATTTCATATATATATCTGTGGCCTAAGACTGCTTTTAGAAGTAAAAATGCATCAAATTATATTGCTTCTGTTTTAATGCTGGACATATAAAAAACATATCTTTTTAATGCTGAACGTGAAATAAACATGGCGGCAAAAACAAACAAAAAATATTCTTATTACTCTTTTTGTTTTGTCATATTACTTCACAACAGGTGATAAGGCTATTATTCACTTCCCTTATTCTTTCCTGAATGGCCGAGAGTTTAAAAATGTATTAGCATTTAGAGTTCTGCTGAATGACAAAGAAAACTGTTGAATGAAGTCCAGGTAATGGTTGGAGAGAGAGAGGGAGGGAGAGAGAGAGAGAGAGAGAGAGAGAGAGAGAGAGAGAGAGAGAGAGAGAGAGAGAGAGAGAGAGAGTATTGTGTCGTACTCAAACGTTAATACTAAATCTCACATTTGCTGACTGATACATTGCGCCACAGCTTAGGCAAAGCAAACTAAATGAGACTCCTGGAGTCTTGAAATCTACAAAAGGCACAAAACCAGGAAATATTGACAATTCAGCAATAAGCAAACTGATAGAGTAAAGAGAGACATGACGGACGGACTTCAAATGGAGGCAAACTAATGTACTTTGGTATTTAACATATAACTCATGAATACAAAATGCTTTGTAAACAGCTACTGAAAAAAGTTAAAAGAAGGAAGCTTCTTAAAATGATTATATCAGTAGGGACCTTGATTATGGTAAAGAATGATTAGTAGCAAACAGTAAAGCCAATAGAACTTAGGTTTCATCGCTAGCAATGTAAAATACACCCCAAAGGATACGATACTCACTCTTTATAACAACCTGATTAGACTTCATTTGCAATTCGCTGTTCATCTCTGGTCACTAAACCTACTGAAATATGGACAGACCATAAGACAGATTCAAAGCATAGCAACCAAACCAATCTTTTCATTCATAACAAAACCTTATGTGGTGCCTCAAAAACCTGAAATCTTTCTCTGAGGAGAGCTAGTGGAACTTTCCGAAATAGTAGATAATTTCGACAGCATACGAAAATTTCTCCACTCTTAACAAAACACTGTGGAATATATAGGGGAGAAAGAATACTTCCCACGTACTCCCTGCGTGTCGTAGAAGGCGACTAAAAGGGGAGGGAGTGGGGGGCTGGAGATCCTCCCCTCTCGTTTTTTTTTTTTTTTTTTTTTCCAAAAGAAGGAACAGAGAAGGGGGCCAGGTGAGGATTTCCCCTCAAAGGCCCAGTCCTCTGTTCTTAACGCTACCTCGCTGATGCGGGAAATGGCGAATAGTATGAAAGAAAAGAATATATATATATATATATATATATATATATATATATATATATATATATATATATCTATATATATATATATATATATATATATATATATATATATATATATATATATATATATGATTGAGAGGGTGAAGGCATGTACAGAGCATCAGATTGGGGAAGGGCAGTGTGGTTTCAGAAGTGGTAGAGGATGTGTGGATCAGGTGTTTGCTTTGAAGAATGTATGTGAGAAATACTTAGAAAAGCAAATGGATTTGTATGTAGCATTTATGGATCTGGAGAAGGCATATGATAGAGTTGATAGAGATGCTCTGTGGAAGGTATTAAGAATATATGGTGTGGGAGGCAAGTTGTTAGAAGCAGTGAAAAGTTTTTATCGAGGATGTAAGGCATGTGTACGTGTAGGAAGAGAGGAAAGTGATTGGTTCTCAGTGAATGTAGGTTTGCGGCAGGGGTGTGTGATGTCTCCATGGTTGTTTAATTTGTTTATGGATGGGGTTGTTAGGGAGGTAAATGCAAGAGTCTTGGAAAGAGGGGCAAGTATGAAGTCTGTTGGGGATGAGAGAGCTTGGGAAGTGAGTCAGTTGTTGTTCGCTGATGATACAGCGCTGGTGGCGGATTCATGTGAGAAACTGCAGAAGCTGGTGACGGAGTTTGGTAAAGTGTGTGGAAGAAGAAAGTTAAGAGTAAATGTGAATAAGAGCAAGGTTATTAGGTACAGTAGGGTTGAGGGTCAAGTCAATTGGGAGGTGAGTTTGAATGGAGAAAAACTGGAGGAAGTGAAGTGTTTTAGATATCTGGGAGTGGATCTGTCAGCGGATGGAACCATGGAAGCGGAAGTGGATCATAGGGTGGGGGAGGGGGCGAAAATTTTGGGAGCCTTGAAAAATGTGTGGAAGTCGAGAACATTATCCCGGAAAGCAAAAATGGGTATCTTTGAAGGAATAGTGGTTCCAACAATGTTGTATGGTTGCGAGGCGTGGGCTATGGATAGAGTTGTTCGCAGGAGGATGGATGTGCTGGAAGTGAGATGTTTGAGGACAATGTGTGGTGTGAGGTGGTTTGATCGAGTAAGTAACGTAAGGGTAAGAGAGATGTGTGGAAATAAAAAGAGCGTGGTTGAGAGAGCAGAAGAGGGTGTTTTGAAATGGTTTGGGCACATGGAGAGAATGAGTGAGGAAAGATTGACCAAGAGGATATATGTGTCGGAGGTGGAGGGAACGAGGAGAAGAGGGAGACCGAATTGGAGGTGGAAAGATGGAGTGAAAAGGATTTTGTGTGATCGGGGCCTGAACATGCAGGAGGGTGAAAGGAGGGCAAGGAATAGAGTGAATTGGAGCGATGTGGTATACAGGGGTTGACGTGCTGTCAGTGGATTGAATCAGGGCATGTGAAGCGTCCGGGGTAAACCATGGAAAGCTGTGTAGGTATGTATATTTGCGTGTGTGGACGTGTGTATGTACATGTGTATGGGGGGGTTGGGCCATTTCTTTCGTCTGTTTCCTTGCGCTACCTCGCAAACGCGGGAGACAGCGACGAGGTATAAAAAAAAAAAAAAAAAAAAAAAATATATATATATATATATATATATATATATATATATATATATATATATATATATATATATATATATATATATATATATATCCCTGGGGATAGGGGAGAAAGAATATTTCCCACGTATTCCCTGCGTGTCGTAGAAGGCGACTAAAAGGGGAGGGAGCGGGGGGCTGGAAATCCTCCCCTCTCATAATTTTTTTTAATTTTCCAAAAGAAGGAACAGAGAAGGGGGCCAGGTGAGGATATTCCCTCAAAGGCCCAGTCCTCTGTTCTTAACGCTACCTCGCTAACGCGGGAAATGGCGAATAGTTTGAAAAAAAAAAAAAAAAAAATATATAATCCTATGAGTCCACGGGAAAAATGAGACACGATAAGATCCCAAGTAACCTTCTATAGTTCACACTATCCTATAAAATTCCCATGACAGTATGTTTCCCCCATGTAGCATAATATTTTCACATCTTTTCTGGCGGCAGTTGGATGGAGAGGTTCTTTCTGCTTTGCTGTCCAGATCCCTATCGTCCTCATTAGGCCATAAAAACATAAAACCTCGTTGTCGACCATAAGTTAGCTTTTCATCTGTCCTCATGTTCTCTAATTTCCAAACCTAAGATAATTGTAAAGGAGCTAAGCACAAGAATCATAGGGCAATCTGTATTGTTATTCCGTTCATTGCTATTCAATTGCTATAATATTTAGTAAGACTCCATAGCCTTCGCTCTAATATACGTACACTTAAAATGAAAAGATACTGAGTCGAATATGCATGGGAAATCTGGTTAGGTTTTAAGGATATCGAAACAACAGTAAATGACGGTTTCACAATTCTTAATCTATTTTCTTATGTTTCAGAATCTTGGACTTCTTAACAATCCTCTTCTCTGGGTAAATTAAGTCAGAACCAAAGTATGAACAATAAAGTGTAAGTATATAATCCAGTGATTCCTCCTCTGATAAAGTTAGATAAGACGAAAGTTTCCAGCATAGCAAAATCTGGTAACTTCCTGAGGCCAGTATGTCACCAGCCAGTCACCATCGTCGTTACTTTACCGCTAATAAGCACTTATGACCACCGCGCTTATACATGACCTCGTGACAGCTGAAGACCGCAGTTCATCAATTAGATGAAAGCTTCTCTGTGAAAAGTGAAAACCCTAAGCATTTACCTAACATGTAAAGAGCATTACCAACCCTCCTCCTCTTTCAGCTTACTTTATTTGCATTTATCATTTATCATTATACACTGAGGATGATATCTACGCCTTAAGAATAACGGTAAAATCCTTGGGTTCCACGGTACGATGGTAGGATCATGGTGTCGCCTATATTCTTTGTAAAACATAAGCACAAAGTAATAAGGATTCCATAGAACGCGGAATACACAGGCAAGCATCTCTAGAAAATACATAACACAACATATTATGAATACACAAACTGTTCATGTTTTTACTGAGCACATATACCACGGCAACACATATTTCACACATTAATTTGACCTCATTTGACTATTCGTGAAGAAGCTATGCAGCCATTCTGGCCACCGTCACCTCTTGCGACCCGAGATCCCTCTTCCTCGATCTGCAGTTTGCAGTGATTTCATCCATACTTGTGTACAGATCCCACTAAAAACACTCATCCCAGCCAGTGAGAAATTGATTTAGACTGCCATCCCAGTGTTTTTGTCGATAATGTTTAACATTAGAGATAATATTGTGTTTACTCCTATTGCATATTACCGTTATGATGATAATATTAGTAATAATGATAATGATAATAATAATAATAATAATAATAATAATAATGATAATAATAATGATAATAATAATAATAATAATAATAATCATAATAATAATAATAATCATTATTATCATTATCATTATTATCATTCTTACTATTATAGATATCATCATCATTATCATCATGATTATCATCATAATTATGCACAACCACATAAAGAAAATGACGGACGGATAGATACAAGAAAAGACTGGATAGAAAAATACAAGAACTCAAGGAAACATGAAACTAAGGGATTCGAATCATGTGCAGATGATGGAGGCGGTTGAAAGATTTACGTGAGGAAACTGTAGCTAGCATGGGGCGAATGGGACGACATGAAGCCAAAAATGGTAAACTGTCCCAGAAAGATTTCCATGGAGGTTCCAAATGAGGTTACTGGGGGCGTGCAGGGAGTTGCCGTGAGGATTTTGGTAGGGATTGGGTCTGCATAAAGTTTTCCAGGAAGGTTTCCGCGAACTTTCAGATTTCTAGGATGGTTTTATTGGGTTTCCTGGTTTCCAGGAGTTTCCAGATTTCTAGGATGGTTTCCATAAGTTTACAGATTTCCAAGATGGTTTCCAAAGGTACTTTCTAAAGGTTTCCAGGAAGTCTTACAGAAGGGCTTCCAGAGAGAAGAGAAGGTATGGAGAATGAAGATGAGCAACTCTAAGAGTCAGGGAAGGATATCCAACACTCCGCCGACTGAGGTACAGAACCTGTTTGGGGTAAACGACACGATGCTCACCCTCGAGTATCTGGATATCAAGGAACAGGTCAAGGAGTCGGAGAGGAACCCAAGTACTCAAAAGGAGATACGAAGAAGCTTTTCAAGGCTGAACGATTGCGTACGGTAACTTAAAAAAGACAAAACCTTTAACAAAAAGTTCCCGAGTTGGAATGTGGAAAGGTGTTAAAAGAGTTAACGTCAATGATGAGGGAGATGAAGACATGACTTAAAAATAAAGAAATGGTTCACTAGTAAATGTCAAAAGCTCATGGAAACGTTGAGATATTCTGAGGAGAAGACTTGAGACAGCACACCAATAAAAAGAAAAAAAAAAAGGCATGAGTGAGCTAGTAATCGATTCAATACAACAAGGAAGAACTGGATAATATAATGAAAAATCTTAGGAATAAGGCAGCTGAAAAATCCTGTACCCGTTATATGAATCTAAAAACTGACCTATCGGATTAATTGATATTGTTCTTTTGTTTCATAACCTGTAACTTTTTCTATTTCTGTTTTCATACTTTGTATCTAGATTGTAACTCGTACTACACTTCATGACACTGCTAATTGGTTTCGCTTTTAGTGTTTTCCATCACTTTTATGAGCTATGTACTGTGCTTTTTCCCAGTATGTTTCCTATTTACATTTTGTTTGCGTTTTACATATCATCCAAGTTTTCTTGATTCCGCCTCTGTGAAGGTGAGAGCTTGATTGAAATGAAATGGCTAATTTTGGACAACTTGAGTTTGAGGACCCACCTGATGGTAGAGCAATATTGAGAAAATTAAAGGACGTAAGAAAGAAGATTAATTACTCTAAATATGCTGTCGTGTTCAGTTCTATGTGCATTAGAGACAACGAGCTTCTGGGACCCCCAGTCCCTGGACCTTTTATGCACTCTGTATCCTCTGCCACCGCCTACAGGATGGGTATGAGCGCACAATAACATAACCGTCCTTACGGGAAAGATCAAAATCCATGCACACCTCACAGCCACCTGCATGTTACGAGTCCCAAGCGCTCAAAACATGTTTCACTACATACACACTTCCACCTCCTCCTCGTTTCCCCCTTTTTCCTTGTTCCTTCCACTTCCGAAACGTATAACTTATTAGACTCTCCTCACTCATCCTTTCCATATTTCCAAACCATTATAGCACACCCTTTTCAGTTCTTTCATACATACTCTTTTATTAGCACACCTCTCTCTTAGTCCATCGTTTCTTATGTGATCTACTATCCTCACACAATATGTTGTCCTCAAAAATTCATATCCGAAACATACACTTTTTTCTGTATTTTTTATATTGGGCCCACGCACCGCGTTCATATACCACTGTTGAGAATGCTTTACCATCAAATATACCCATCTTTTCCCCCACATACAGGGACTTCTTTCCACACACTTCTAAATGCGCCCACGATCTTTGCCTCCTCACCCATCCTATGGCCTACTTCGTTTCCTATGATTCCGTCTGATGCCACATCCTTTCCCGGGTACCTAAAACATCTGTTTCACCCAGGTTCTCACCATCCAACCTCACAATACAGCCAAACGGTCTCTTTCCCCTAACAAACTCTCAACTTTCTCCTTTCAAACACTCTCCCAAACTGAGAGGCTAGCTATTACAGTTTCTCAAACGTACCTATCACCAGCGCCGCGTCATCAGCAAACTGGAGTAGACTCATCTCTTAGGTCCCCCCCATGCCAACAAGACCCTCGCATTAATCCCTCACCATCTTCCTATCCATAAACAACTTACAACAGTCGCGGTGACATCACTCACACACTCATGCTTCACCTGGATCCACTCATCCTCCATTCTAACTTCTTGCACACATGCCTTACTCTCTTGATAAATGCTCCTCACCGCTTCTAACAGCTTTCCTCCTACTCAGTATATACGTAAAACCTTGCACATACGACCTCTATCAACCCTGTCATACGCTTCCCCCATATGCATAAAATTCTGTGTGTATATATATATATATATATATATATATATATATATATATATATATATATATATATATATATATATATATGAAACTGTGTGTGTGTGTGTGTGTGTGTGTGTGTGTGTGTGTGTGCGTGTGTGTGTGACAATCAGTCACACAAAGATACATTCGCAGTTACACAAATATATTAAAAAAAAGGTCAGGCACTAGCATACACGGTCCAGTCGGATGCAGACCAAATATGTAACAATGTCAGTGGTTTTTCTTGCAAACGGTGAGCCTTGCACAAAAAGTAAAACAAAAAAGTTGGCAGGTAACAGACTAATAAAGTAAGAGCCAAACAGATATCTCAACAGACAGGAACGTGCACAAGCAGGCCAACATACGTGGTCGTTGAAAGACAGACATGTAGACAGAAAAAGTACAATAAGTAAATGAATAGACCAAATCACGAGACAGACAATGACGCATGTCACCTACTCGACAGGTCAAGAGACAGTAAAGTATGTTACTTACTCGACTGGTAAAGAGACAGTAAAGCATGTTACCTACTCGACAGGTCAAGAGACAGTAAAGTGTGTTACTTACTCGACTGGTCAAGAGACAGTAAAGTATGTCACTTACTCGACTGGTCAAGAGAGTATGCTATGACGTGAGTAGCCTATTCGACAGGTCAGGAGAGTGAAGCATGAAGCCTACTCGACAGGTGTCATATGATTTCATTTTAACCAACATACCTTTCCTTTTTCCAGCACTCGACTTCGACATAAATAAACCCTTAAGCATGGCTACAAGTGGCAGAAGGTTGGGGAGGGGGGGGGATTACACTGGATCTTCAAAAAGTTACAAAAAAGTGTATTCGACGATGATCGACTCTGGAATGTAACTATAATGCGGGTTGTACTTGACCAATTCAAGTATTGTTCAAAGTTACCAAGGGAGTCATCGACTTTAGTCGACTCTACCACAATTATCGAACGATTAATCATCAACTGTCGTCTCTCGAGCACATATGACCAAGCAGAGAATCGTCTACAATCGACACTCAGCGAAACTACCGAGAGATTAACTGATCATATTATACTAACGGCTACAATTACTAAGCGAGTAATCGGCTATAATGGACAATCGGCAAACTGTTGCGTCACGTGATCACTGCGTGACCGTTGGAAACTCGCGGTTGGACCGTTTTGATAATTGTTTCTTTCCCATCACCTTGAAACTTTGGATCTCTCTATCCTCTCATGTCTTCCCCAATAACTATGACCTGGTACATTTCATACGACAGGTTTTTCACTTTCTCCGAAATTTGTGAATAATTTCCCTTGTCCCTTCATTTTCCCTTTCATTATCCTCTCTATATCTAAATCAAGGCCCAGCCTTGATGTGGACTTCTGTCCTTTAATGAGGCCTCAGACGCAAACATATATATACATACATATATATATATATATATATATATATATATATATATATATATATATATATATATATATATATATATATATATATCCCTATGAGTCCACGGGGAAAATGAAACACAATAAGTTCCCAAGTGCACTTTCTTTTTTTTTTTTTCTTTTTTTTTTTTTTTTTTTTTTCCAAAAGAAGGAACAGAGAATTGGGCCAGGTGAGGGTATTCCCTCAAGGCCCAGTCCTCTGTTCTTAACGCTACCTCGCTAATGCGGGAAATGGCGAATAGTTTGAAAGAAAGAAAGAATATATATATATATATATATATATATATATATATATATATATATATATATATATATATATATATATATATATATAGGGAGGTTAATTGACAGGCGCGCGAAAGAGAGACTTTTGGATGTTAATGTGGTGAGAGGTGCAACTGGAGGGATGTCTGATCATTATCTTGTGGAGGCTAAGGTGAAGATTTGTATGGGTTTTCAGAAAAGAAGAGTGAATGTTGGGGTGAAGAGGGTGGTGAGAGTAAGTGAGCTTGGGAAGGAGACTTGTGTGAGGAAGTACCAGGAGAGACTGAGTACAGAATGGAAAAAGGTGAGAACAATGGAAGTAAGGGGAGTGGGGGAGGAATGGGATGTTTTTAGGGAATCAGTGATGGATTGCGCAAAAGATGCTTGTGGCATGAGAAGAGTGGGAGGTGGGTTGATTAGAAAGGGTAGTGAGTGGTGGGATGAAGAAGTAAGATTATTAGTGAAAGAGAAGAGAGAGGCATTTGGACGATTTTTGCAGGGAAAAAATGCAATTGAGTGGGAGATGTATAAAGGAAAGAGACAGGAGGTCAAGAGAAAGGTGCAAGAGGTGAAAAAGAGGGCAAATGAGAGCTGGGGTGAGAGAGTATCATTAAATTTTAGGGAGAATAAAAAGATGTTCTGGAAGGAGGTAAATAAAGTGCGTAAGACAAAGGAGCAAATGGGAACTTCAGTGAAGGGCGCAAATGGGGAGGTGATAACAAGTAGTGGTGATGTGAGAAGGAGATGGAGTGAGTATTTTGAAGGTTTGTTAAATGTGTTTGGTGATAGAGTGGCAGATATAGGGTGCTTTGTACCTAATACCTTGCTCTTATTCACATTTACTCTTAACTTTCTTCTTTCACACACTTTACCAAACTCAGTCACCAGCTTCTGCAGTTTCTCACGTGAATCAGCCACCAGCGCTGTATCATCAGCGAACAACAACTGACTCACTTCCCAAGCTCTCTCATCCACAACAGACTTCATACTTGCCCCTTTTTCCAAAACTCTTGCATTCACCTCCCTAACAACCCCATCCATAAACAAACTAAACAACCATGGAGACATCACACACCCCTGCCGCAAACCCACATTCACTGAGAACCAATCACTTTCCTCTCTTCCTACACGTACACATGCCTTACATCCTCGATAAAAACTTTTCACTGCTTCTAACAACTTGCCTCCCACACCATATATTCTTAATACCTTCCACAGAGCATCTCTATCAACTCTATCATATGCCTTCTCCAGATCCATAAATGCTACATACAAATCCATTTGTTTTTCTAAGTATTTCTCACATACATTCTTCAAAGCAAACACCTGATCTACACATCCTCTACCACTTCTGAAACCACACTGCTCTTCCCCAATCTGATGATCTGTACATGTCTTCACCCTCTCAATCAATACCCTCCCATATAATTTACCAGGAATACTCAACAAACTTATACCTCTGTAATTTGAGCACTCACTCTTATCCCCTTTGCCTTTGTACAATGGCACTATGAACGCATTCCGCCAATCCTCAGGCACCTCACCATGAGACATACATACATTAAATAACCTTACCAACCAGTCAATAATACAGTCACCCCCTTTTATAATAAATTCCAGTGCAATTTCATCCAAACCTGCTGCCTTGCCGGCTTTCATCTTCCGCAAAGCTTTTACTACCTCTTCTCTGTTTACCAAATCATTTTCCCTAACCCTCTCACTTTGCACACCACCTCGACCAAAACACCCTATATCTGCCACTCTATCATCAAACACATTCAACAAACCTTCAAAATACTCACTCCATCTCCTTCTCACATCACCACTACTTGTTATCACCTCCCCATTAGCCTCCTTCACTGAGTAAGTGAGTAAGTGAGCTTGGGAAGGAGACTTGTGTGAGGAAGTACCAGGAGAGACTGAGTACAGAATGGAAAAAGGTGAGAACAAAGGAGGTAAGGGGAGTGGGGGAGGAATGGGATGCATTCAGGGAAGCAGTGATGGCGTGCGCAAAAGATGCTTGTGGCATGAGAAGCGTGGGAGGTGGGCAGATTAGAAAGGGTAGTGAGTAGTGGGATAAAGTAGTAAGATTATTAGTGAAAGAGAAGAGAGAGGCATTTGGACGATTTTTGCAGAGAAATAATGCAAATGAGTGAGAGATGTATAAAATGAGTGAGAGATGTATAAAAGAAAGAGGCAGGAGGTCAAGAGAAAGGTGAAAGAGGTGAAAAAGAAGGCAAGTGAGAGTTGGGGTGAGAGAGTATCATTAAATTTTGGGGAGAATAAAAAGATGTTTTGGAAGGAGGTAAATAAAGCGCGTAAGACAAGGGATGGATATATATATATATATATATATATATATATATATATATATATATATATATATATATATATATATATTCCTATGAGTCCACAGGGAAACACGATAAGTTCCCAAGTGCACTTTCGTGTAATAATCACATCATCAGGAGTGACACAAGAGAGAAATATAACAGTCAGTTGATATACAACGAAGAGACGTAGCTAGGACGCTATTTGGTAAACATGCGATTGTCCAAGACAGACGACGCGCGTATCATAAACTTGCTATGTGGAGAAGACGGTGAATTGTTTACAAATTTTATCAACATTAAAGTTATCCAATTTGTATAGACCATCACTAATATTAAGATTATATTTCTTTGTGTATTTTATAATAGAAGATTCAATGATATTTCTCGTGGTAATGGAGTTAGAGTTTATAACGGAGATGGCAGTACTCCAGTCAATGCAATGATCATAGTTATTAACGTGATTAAACAAGGCATTTGATTCTTGTTCCGTTCTTATACTATATTTATGTTGCTTAAGTCTAACAGAAAGATCCTAACCGGTCTGCCCAACATAAAATTTATCACATTTTCTACATGGCACTTTGTAGATGCACCCAGGAGAATTTTCTGGTGAGTTCCTGATTAAGATATTCTTTGTAGTATCATTGTTGCTGAAGGCAACATTTACATTAAAGGATTTAAGCAAAGTGGGAAGTAAAGTAAAATTATCATTAAAAGGGAGAACTAAAAGATTCTTGGTGTCAACGGGAGGTTTGGGCTCAACTCTATAAAATGATTTCTTTGCTAACTTAAGGGATTTATCAGGGATTTATATATCCCACGGTAAGTGACTGTAATCGAGAACCGACTACAGTTATCAATCAAGTAATCAATTATGATCAATCATCAGTCATAATCACTAAACGAGTAAATCGACCATCACCAACTAATATCAAGTGATTAATCGTCCATAATAGACTCTCGATCACAGTGTGAATAACCATAAGCTCCTTTGTGATCTTCTATATTGCTTGTTCGAAATGGTGAGAGCTTACTTCCACCCCGACCTGCCCGGGCATGCAAATTATCCATCAACTTTGCATTAACTTTTGTTTCGTCTGATGACGCATGCCAGAAGCTGGGTTGAGGATTTGTTACGTATGATCTCTGCGTAATGCATCTTACTGACTGGGTAAGAGAGAGAGAGAGAGAGAGAGAGAGAGAGAGAGAGAGAGAGAGAGAGAGAGAGAGAGAGAGAGAGACTTAATTTTTTCTTGTAACAGCTCAGATGATTGGGAAGATAAGCATGACACAGATGTCTAATTTTTCCACGTGGGTAATGGATCGTAAAAGAAATGATATGACAGCAGATGGTCACAACGGGGTCGGGGGTCTTGTCGGGGAAGGGGGAAGGAGGATGAGGGGGGAATGGGGTGTTGCATGTTACACGGGGCAGGTCATAACCTAGACTCCGGAGATGATGCTGAGATGGAGATGAGGGTGAAGTCTCTCTCTCTCTCTCTCTCTCTCTCTCTCTCTCTCTCTCTCTCTCTCTCTCTCTAAGCACTAGACTATCCCACAACCTTCAGTGGGCCAATCAGATAATTTTTTCAAAATCTCTCTTTTCTTTCTCTGTCTCCTGATCAACTGGTATCAGAAATTCTATCCTCTCAAGGCACCCCTCCCCCCATGACCCATCACTGATGACCGTTTTCCTACAACCCGTCTCTCGACCTCGTAAAGTCAAGGTGATTCAATTCACGAGGTGCAAACGCCCTTCTCCTGTTTTGTGTTCATCTTTTCGCCTGTGGTCTTTTTTTGTGATATTCTGGTTATATTCATGAGGAGGAACAAAGGTTTATTTGCCAGTTAATTTGCACTGCGTCATCGTAAAAGCTTTGAATATGTGGTCCATACGGCATCTCCACTGCCTTGAGACTCATGATTTTCAACGACTTAAATTTTACAACTGTCATAATCGTCATTACTGCCAAATCAACATAAAAGTAATCATAGTCAATTCCATCTACACTGATGGTTCGACACAACTGCTTAATACTTGCAATTAAGCTCCCAATCACTTTATAGTGTCCGGCAAGCATACACAACTAATAAACCTTTCTGAAGTAATTAGAATTCTTTTCATAAAGATCATAATCAAAGAGTACGAAGTAATCTTCGAAATCTCTATATATTCTTTTGATTATTTTTCTCATTTACATTCTTATTTACACCATCAATTACATTATCGCAGACGTATTTATCTACGATATCACCCACCCTCTCAGCGTGGCTCTGCTTCAACAGTAGCAGCTGCTTGAGATGGCCTTCCCCTTAAGACATACCTTTACAGAGGGGTCGCGGCGCGTCTAATGGTGCCTGTGTGCTAATTGGCTGGCACTAGGGCCGGCTGGGGGTAGGGGGAGAGAGAGAGAGAGAGAGAGAGAGAGAGAGAGAGAGAGAGAGAGAGAGAGAGAGAGAGAGAGAGAGAGAGAGAGAGAGAGAATATGGACTAGCAAATTACTATAATCCCTAAAAATTTATATTACAAAAAGAAAAGGCCACTGACAGAGCAAAACTGATTCAGCAAACAGTGACATGAACTTCCCAACTGGCAAATTCTGCCTGGAGTATCGTACGAGCCGCCATACAACTATTCCCTATTCCATTAAGATAAAACTATGACGAGTTTCTGCTCTCATCCGTAGCTTACAAAAACGGAAGCGTCGGCGTCGCTTCCTCGCCTCCCCTCCTCAACAGACCCAGTCAAATACAAGTAATGTCTCGTTGCGTCGACTTAAGTGGATTAACCGAGTCACTAAAGTGTGCATAAAAGATCATATCACATGCGAATTATATATCCAGAGGCCAGAACAAGGGGGTACCTCGCTTATTTATTCATCTAAAGTGTCTGCTGCATTCGAATTCACCAAAGTCTGATTTGCCGTGGATGAATTCCTCCTGGGATCACTGAAAATGTTTATGTCATAATCTACATCAACCGAGACGGTTTACAAATGTAAACTGTAAATGACCAGGTCACAACTGAATTCTGATCGGGTGTCTGGCTTAATGAAAGCGATCCAAGTGGGCGGTGCCGTACCAGGGCACTGAGGAAGGGGTTCGACAGACGCGGGTTAACTGGAGCGCCTGACGTGGAAGAGAACGTGGCGATGGAGACAGACAGGGTGGGGCCTTGGAGACCCGGCCCTGAGGCCACTCAACATATGACTATCTCAAGGGTACCTTAGCGTACCCAAGGCCTGTCTACAGGTATCTTTAGCTCCCCATGTACTTGCCAAATTGTACAATCCTCTTTGTCGCAAGATATGTCCCTTCCCTGTTGTAATATACACCCTTCCCTGTCGCAAGCTATGTCCCTATCCGTCACAAGGTAACACCCTTCCTGTTGCGAGCCATGCTCCTCCACGTCGCAAGATGCACCATCCCGCTACAATCTATACCTTCCCGCTCGTTGTTTGGTGCCTCCTACATCTTAACACCGTTTACTTGGTGTCTCTTACACACTCATGCCTGTTACCTGAACCTCCTGCGCCCGTGTGCGATACGTGCTACCTCGTACTCAATCACAACCCTCACCAAGTACCACAAAAACATTACACTCCCGTCATTATCTACAATACCCACCAGACGCTCATCACCAGATACCACACTCACTACACGGCCGTCACCAGGTACCACATGTCTGTCACCAAGGACCACACACCTGTCACCAGGTACCACATGTCTGTCACCAAGGACCACACACCTGTCACCAGGTATCGTTATGTACCAAACAATCTTCATCAGGTACCACTCCTACATACCAATCACCATCACCTGCACACTCCTACGTGCTAATCACCATTACCTGCAACACTCCTACATACCAATCACCATCACCTGCAACACTTCCTGGGTAAAATGAAAAGATTGTTCTCAAGATGCTCGAAGGTCTTGCCTTCATGTTCCAGGTCCAGTCCCATGAGCAAACAGTCAAACCTTCGAATGGTTAGACGTAACAAGTGTTGTGCTGCAGGGATCAGTGGTAAGACCAGCTCTCTTTCTCGGGGCTGCTTTATAAGATATCAAAATGCGCAGACAATACTAAGGTGTAAAACAAACCTACAGTAGAAACTGAACATTAACAACTGCAAGTTAACATAGAAAAACTTATGGACTGGGCTCATAGATGGCAAATGAATTTTGATATCGTTAACTGCCAAGTTTTGCTCACCTGTAGAGAAAACGAGAAGGCAAGCAAGCTACAATATGAATTCTAATGAGCTACAGAAACTAAATGAAAAAAAAGTTAGGAGTGATAATCTCTGGTGACCTAAAGCAAGTAAGCAGTGCAGAAAGGCAGAAAAAATTGGCAAACCTAATTCTTGGATTCGTAAATAGGATTTCGAATCTAAGATTAAGGTACCAATCCTCAGTCTTTACATATATCCCAAGCGCGTTCCCATCTGCTCGAAAAAGTGGCTAAAGAGAGTAGAGAGACGAGCAGCCAAAATGATTCCCAGACTGAGATACAAGTCGTATGAGACCCGGTTGGATGACTTAAACTTACTCAGCAGCTAAGAATATACAGGGTTAAGAGGTGATTTGATACGGGGACTTACGATTATCAGTGACTATGACCATCTTGATCTATGCAGTCAACAAAATTGAATTTGTCTGAAATCGCTCGTATTGGTGGATACAAACTCATGGAGAAACGTTAACATAATAAATGAATCGACAATAGTTGAAAGTAACACCATAAGTACGTTTAAGAATAGATTTGAAATACTTCACTTCAAGAACACAACTGGCATTATTTGCGCCTCCTTAGATACATATAATCTCAAGGATTTCTTCCTAAGTCATCTGTTTGCTTCTCTTCTCTTATCACACCCATTTCTGTGTTTCTGATCTCTTACACCATCACAAACAACTTCCAAGGCATCCAGTGGTCTGTTGGTATCTCCATTTCTTTGCATACCTTTTATTTTTTTGCAAAAGAAACAATAACAGCCATAGTCAGTGTCATAAACAGAAACAGACGAACGTTAAGGTACTCAAAAACAATTTTCATATTGAGAAATTATTCACGTTAAACATACTCTAAGGAAATGCATACATAAATACACACACACACACACAAACACACACACACAAGTACAAAACATCATAAACACATATGTACATGGATGCGGACGAATGTGTGCACAGGAAACATACGGATGGATAAAGAGAAAAGCACAAGACAGTCAAGCAGAACTTGTTGGTACAGCCCTCGGGAGAAGCAAGATCATCTGAGGCACAAAGTGTCTGGCTGGGGAGGAGAGTGAGGATCACCTGAGGGAGCTCCATCCACCGTAACAAGTGTGAAAACAACGGGACCTTAGGTCGTCACGCCCTATACAGAGGGTGAGATGAGGCGACACAGAAGGCTTACAAGATCCCAGCCCTCACTACAGGGGGGGGGGGGGGGGGGGGGGGGGTTTTCCTTCATCACGTGAGCCAAAATTTTTTTCCTAAATGTTTTCTTCTCTCGATCTCCACCCTGGGATCACCATGTGAGAGAAAAGTTGGTGAGGAGATACAGCGTGTTTGGTTTTTGTTGGTGAACGTTTAAAGTGCCAAGGTTGGCACGTGAGTCCTTCATCAGGAAAATATGAATTCTCATTTTCGACGGCTTGTAACGGTTTATAATCGCTGCAACGAGTTTATGAGCTCGTTTTAGAACGACTCTTGATTGTTGTGGATACTGACACAATTTGAAAACAGAAAAGGATGAATATTCAGCCATTTGCTGAAGTCTAAATAGTGACAAAAAGTCGTAACGCCAACTTTTGGCAAGTTCTAACATCGCCTTAACCAGCTGGTGCAGCCACTACGTTATCACCGACCACTACTCATCCTCGTTACCAGCGGCTTCTAACTGTGTGCTTGACCTGCCTTGGCCTCGTCTGCTTCATTACCTCACTCGGCCGCGGTTCCAAACCTGTAGACCAGGCGTCGTAAACAAGTGAGAAAGTGCTTCCCCCAACTGCGCTGCGGCGACTGGACACACACACACACACACACACACACACACACAAAAAAAAAAAAAAAAAACGGAGCCAGGTTATCAGGTGACAGGAATAAACTAGGTCTTCCCTTCCCTCCCAGCTGCTGGGGTGAACTTTAACTTGACCCAGAATGCGTCGGTAAGATCGGTTGACAATATACACCGGGGGCAAGGCAGAGTGGATCACGCCCTCGATGGAACAATTGGGAAATGTATCATATAGCAAAATGATCGTCACATAAGTCGTAACTTTAACTGTATGACGTCATGGCTATATATAAGAAATAAGAATCTTTGTCGCAAAGTAGGAGTGTCAACATTCACAGATAAAATACCCTCAAACAGCCGAGTCCAAAAGGAGAGAAGGAGGGAGAAAGACAATGGCAATGAGACAGGGAAGCTGATAGAGATAAATCTCTCAGCCATCGCCGGGATGATCATGCCTTTAATGTGTATCTTCACTGGCAGACTCATGGGTGATTGTGTTAATTTTACCGTCGCTACAGCCAGCTGACGACGCACTATCCTCTTATAAACGTTAAGACTGATGAAGATGATTGTGGCGAGAGAGAGAGAGAGAGAGAGAGAGAGAGAGAGAGAGAGAGAGAGAGAGAGAGAGAGAGAGAGAGAGAGAGAGATTCATTTCTGCACCTAACTGCCTTTCACGGCTCAGCGAGTTAGCGTCAGGAACAAGCGCGCAATGGCCTCAATTGCTCATATCTGGTCTCAAGCTTTCAAGTAACGAGAGCCCACCATCCACAGGCCAAGCCCCGTAGATCACTCCACAGTTTATCTTCATCGCCTCATCTGTCCTGGTTCATCCGCCTGATAGTGCATCTCCCCCACCATACCACATTAATCCACTTCATTCCATCCAATTCAGGCCTTGCAATTTTTTCGATGTTCAGAGCTCCATACCTCCAAAGCCACTTCTGACACAGATTCTCTTAGAAAGCCTTTCCGCAATGAACCATTTTTTTTTCAAATGACCGACCCATTTCAGCAGACTCTGGTCAGCCATCTTAGTCAAACTGTGTTTACTCTCTCTCTCTCTCTCTCTCTCTCTCTCTCTTGAGGATCTAGCTTCTTTATTGCACCATTCACTACTCTCTCACGTACTTCTACAACCCATCTTTCGAATGCCGTACGCCTCACCAGGACATTTCGGCAATGACTCCCTAAAATCTTACATTTCCCTAAATTCTTTTACTTTCACACTCTGCCACTCTTTTCTTAACCTCCCTTGGTATCTCAAAATACACACACACACACACACACACACACACACACACACACACACACACACACACATGTATACACGTTTCAGTCAATGTACAATACAGGACCCGATGCAATAACCCAACCTAACCTAACCAATGAACAAAGAACTAAGGCTCATAGGATTGCCCAGCACCTCAGTACCACATATCGCACCTCCCTAAAAAAAATCTACAAACATTTCTGGTGAAATGTAGTTCAGCTTCGGGTCCTGTGATTACTGTGAGGTCCGGGTGCCCTCTCGGGGCGGAGGAGCCACCCGAGGGCGTGTAGGGCGTAAGGAGATAATGTCTAGGTGAGGGCGGCGTCGGTATTTTCGCATGAGGGGCGGAGACTGGGGGGATAGCAGTAAGTAGGACAGTAATGGAGGGAGGAGGAGGAGGAGGAGGGCTCGTGTGGCCTCGGGTGTGATCTGAGGTGTCCCTGGCTGGGGGTCGTACTTACCTTAGCTCATCAACAAGGAAGATTATGACGAGTGAGGGAAGGACCTGAGGACCAGGGCATCCCTAGGATGGAGTGGGGAGGTGTCCCGTTAACTATGGTCCTTGTGATGTGTGTGTGTGTGTCGGGTGGGGGGGGGGGGGGGGGGGGGGGGGGTCCTGCTGGTGGTAGCAGGCGAGGGGTTTACGTAGTAAATACTTATATTCCAGCGCATGTTTGGTCTAACGGCCAAAACATAAGTAACCTCATCAACATACTGTGACGCAGGTGTTGATGCGCACGCACACACACACACACACACACACACACACACACACACACACACACACACACACACACACAAATAATTCATTTCACAAATGCTTAATTGATAATTCAATGGATGTTCTGTGATTCGAATCAGATTCATAATAATGATAATAAGATTGCTGAATGATAAGGATGAGGTATCTCATGAGCACAGGGGCCACATGTGATGACATGACAACAGGAGACACTGAGATCTTGCTTAGTACATGTGAATACAACGTCAGTCATCACTGCCGCAAGTCATGAATACAAAGATTTCGAAAATTACAAAAATTCTTTTAGAAACTTGAAGAAGCAGACTACACGCCACTGAATAGCATAGCACGACCGTCATATTGACAAGAAGAGATGGAAAACTTTTGTTCCATTTCAGATGTTTCCTTCACTCGTCCATGACGGTCGGGCTGTCAGGTTTGGAACGGAACCATTTAGGGTTTTTTTGTTTCATCATAATCATTTCTGATATCTTCATCCATGGAAATGAAAGTTCTTTTTGTTTATAATACTTCACAAAAAAGAGTTGTTTTTATAAGAACTTGAGCCAGTCAAGAGGCGACATGCATTGAAAATGTGGAGGGGGACTGAAATGGGTTTTCTTTTGAGAAGCAAGAGGTGGGTGGATGGTTGGAGTAATGGGAATATGAACTGGGAGGGACGTGAAGCGGTAGGAAAAGATGGGGAATGAGAAGAAGCGGTGATATGTGAAGCGGACGAAGCGGGTTGGTAAGACAGAAAAAGAAAAAAAAAGACGAAGGACAGATAGGAGGATTACGTAATGGTCGAACCAGAATTGCAAATTGCATAGGCTGAAAAAGCTCAGTGGTAGATGGGTTAACGGGTGGAGCGTCCCGTGGTTAAGGTGATAGTAAGGGAGGGGAGGTCAAAGGTTACACAGGGAGGAAAGAGAGAGCGAGAGTCAGTGTATGTATGGGGTGATAGTGGGCCGAGAGGCAAATGTCAAGGAAAGAGAGAATTTGCATGAGTAACCGCGTTCAAGGTTACATACGAACACGCTACAGAAAAACAAATTTAGAAAGAGAGAGAGAGAGAGAGAGAGAGAGAGAGAGAGAGAGAGAGAGAGAGAGAGAGAGAGAGAGAGAGAGAGAGAGAGAGAGAGAGAGAGAGAGAGAGGGGGGGGGGGGACCCAGCACTTGCTTTTTTCCAACATCATAATTTCGAATTAAGAACTTCATTATAAATGATTACATCAAGAGGACGTGCCTAGTCATCTGCAGTGTATAAAGTATTATCTAGACGACATATTATGTTCCTTACGAAATATATATAACTATTATTAAGGCTCATAACCATATCTTGGATAACAATGTGACTTTTACTATTAAACTGATCCACATCGTCATAATAATTCGAATATATATTATGAATGATAACATATCTACTGCTATCAATAAAGTATTCACATTATGAATGATAACATATCTACTGCTATCAATAAAGTATTCACATTATGAATGATAACATATCTACTGCTATCAATAAAGTATTCACATTATGAATGATAACATATCTACTGCTATCAATAAAGTATTCACATTATGAATGATAACATATCTACTGCTATCAATAAAGTATTCACATTATGAATGACAACATATCTATTGCTATCAGTAAATCATCCATATGAATATCATTTTCCAATAATCGACAACAGGTTGAACTACATACATGCATGATAATTGATTATAGAGATTAACTGAAAAGTACGCAAGTTTCAAAGTTGTTTCAGATGTTGAAAAAAATATGATGGAATGAAGTCTCTTGAAGGGTGAGTCTAAATTGGTTACTTTATCTCAATTTAGAGAAATTGTGATTTGATTTTGAATTAGATGTAATTGAGAATTTTCATATTCGCAATTTGAGATTTTATGGTCCTGTAGACAATATAAATCAATGACAATGGATCCTATCCGCCAAATGCAGTCACGCCACGTTTACCCGAGAAATGGCTCCTATCCGCGCAGACGCAGCCTCAGTTTTGTGACCCCAGCACTTGCACTGTCTCACAAAGTCGGTGTTAAGCTGTCACTCCTGATTTGTAATAACAAATCCTTGGGTCTAATGCACTGCTTGTAAAATTCCCAAATATTCTCGGGACAAAGGAAAGGCACAGTGATTTATGAGAGGCGAGCGACTCGCTCTGTTTGTTTTGGCCACTGAGGATTTGTTGCCTATGATATGATTTCGTCGATGAAATCAAAGGATGTCATTATAAGGTCGCCTAATCTTTAGCTCAATACGTGTCATATATATATATGTATATATATATATATATATATATATATATATATATATATATATATATATATATATATATATAAACTGATCCGAATTACGGCATTTTCTTCATTCATGGGCACGATAAAAGACATCACTCAAAACGTTTTAAGGATATGAAGATGAGAATTCCTTATGGAAGGTTGCAAATGTTTACTGTGTAATGACGTAAGCCAGGGGTAAACAGATTCGTAAGGCAGGTTTCTAGGCTGGCCAGTTTTTACTGGTTCGAGTTTTGGCTCTCATTCTCGACCTTTGGTATATGTTAGAATTATAGATAGAAATCTAAAAGTCAGGCATATATACTGGCAGAGCCCTGATGTATAATGCGTAACAGATCAAAGACGGGGGAAAAAAAGAGGGACGGTAATGTATACTTGCCTCAATAAATGTAAAAATAGATCGAACGGTTTGACCTCTGAATGGAAAGTCTGTAAATACATGAGTAAATGAACTGAAATCAGTATATATATATATATATATATATATATATATATATATATATATATATATATATATATATATTGAGAGAGTGAAGGTATGTACAGGGTGACAGACTGAGGAGGAGCATTGTGGTTTCAAATGTGGTAGAGGATGTGTGGATCAGGTGTTTGCTTTGAAGAATGTATGTAAGAAATACTTAGAAAAACGTATGGATCTGTATGTAGCATTTATGGATCTGGAGAAGGCATATGATACGGTTGACAGAGATGCTTTGTGGAAGGCTTTAAGAGTATAAGGTGTGGCAGGTAAGCTGCCAGGAGCAGTGAAATGTTCTTATCAAGGATGTAAGGTATGTGTATGAGTAGGAAGAGAGGAGAGAGATTGGTTCCCAGAGAAGGACGGTCTGCGGCAGGGGTGTGTGATTTCCCCATGGTTGTTTAATTTGTTTATGGATGGAGTGGTCAGGGAGGTAAGTGCTTAGGTTTTGGAGAGAGCAGCGAGCATGCAGTCGGTTGGGGATGAAAGGGACTGGGATGTGAGTCAGTTGTTGTTCGCCGATGTTACAGTTCTGGTGGCTGATTCGAGTGAGAAACTGCAGAGATTGCTGACTGAGTTTGGGAAAGTGTGTGAAGGAGAAAGTTGAGAGTAAATGTGAATAAGAGCAAGGTTATTAGGTTTAGTACAGTTGAAGGACAAGTAAATTGGGATGTAAGTTTAAATGGAGAAAAATTGGAGGAAGAGACGTGTTTTAGATATCTGGGAATGGACTTAGCAGCGAACGGAACCATGGAAGCGGAAGTGAGTCACAGGATGGGGGAGGGGCGAAGGTTCTGGGAGCAATGAAGAATGTGTGGAAGGAGAGAGCCTTATCTCGGAGAGCAAAACTGGATATGTTTGAAGGAACAGAAGTTCCAAAAATTTTATATGGTTGCGAGGCGTGAGCTATAGATTGGCTTGTACAGAGGAGGGTGGATGTGTTGGAAATGAAATGGTTGAGGACAATGTGTGTTGTGAGGTGATTTGATCGAGTAAGTAATGAATGGGTAAGAGAGATGTGTGGTAATAAAAACGTGTGGTTTAGAGAGCAGAAGAGGGTGTGTTGAAGTGATTTGGACATATGGAGAAAAAGAGTGAGGAAAGATTGACAAAGAGGATATATGTGTCAGAGGTGGAGGGAACAAGGAGAAGCGGGAGACCAAACTGGAGGTGGAAGGATACTGTTTCCTGTGGGGCGGGGTAGCTCCAGGGATGGATGAAGGCAAGCAAGTATGAATATGTACATGTGTATATATGTATATGTCTGTGCAAGTAAATGTATATGTATGTATACGTTGATATGTATATGTATATGTGCGTGTATGGACGTTTATGTATATATATATATATATATATATATATATATATATATATATATATATATATATATATATATATATATATATTCTTTTTTCTTTTAAACTATTCGCCATTTTCCTCGTTAGCGAGGTAGCGTTAAGAACAGGGAACTGGGCCTTTGAGGGAATATCCTCACCTGGCCCCCTTCTCCGTTCCTTCTTTTGGAAAATTGAAAAAAAAAAAAATAATGAGAGGGGAGGATTTCCAGCCCCCGCTCCCTCCCCTTTTAGTCGCCTTCTACGACACGCAGGGAGTACGTGGGAAGTATTCTTTCTCTCCTATCCCCAGGGATAAATATATATATATATATATATATATATATATATATATATATATATATATATATATATATATATATATGTAGAAACATAAACGTCCAAACACGCACATATACATATACATATCAACGTATATATATATATATATATATATATATATATATATATATATATATATATATATATATATATATATATATATATATATTATTATCATCATTATTATTATATTTTTATGATTTTGCTCTGTCGCTGTCTCCCGCGTCAGCGAGGTAGCGCAAGGAAACAGACGAAAGAAATGGCCCAACCCACCCCCATACACATGTATATACATACACGTCCACACACGCAAATATACATACCCATACATCTCAATGTACACATATATATACACACACAGACACATACATATATACACATGCACACAATTCACACTGTCTGCCCTTATTCATTTCCATCGCCACCTCGCCACACATGGAATAACATCCCCTTCATGTGTGCGAGGTAGCGCTAGGAAAAGACAACAAAGGCCCCATTCGTTCACACTCAGTCTCTAGCTGTTATGCAATAATGCCCGAAATCACAGCACCCTTTCCACATCCAGGCCCCACACAACTTTCCATGGTTTACCACTGACGCTTCACATGCCCTGATTCAATGCATTGACAGCACGTCGACTCCGGTATACCACATTGATCCAATTCACTCAATTCCTTGCCCGCCTTTCACCCTCCTGCATGTTCAGGTTCCGATCACTCAAAATCTTTTTCACTCCATCTTTCCACCTCCAATTTGGTCTCCCACTTCTCCTCGTTCCCTCCACCTCCGACACATATATCCTCTTGGTCAATCTTTCCTCACTCATTCTCTCCATGTGATTGGACAATCACATGTTTACCAAATGGCGTCCTAGTTTCGTCTCCTCAATGTATATCAACTAACTGTTATATTTCTCTCTTGTGTCTCCCCTGATGATGTGATTATTACACGAAAGTGCACTTGGGAACTTTTCGTGTTTCATTTTCCCCGTGGACTCATAGGAATATCTTGACCACGCGCAAAATTGTGATCCTTTCCAATATATATATATATATATATATATATATATATATATATATATATATATATATATATATATATATATATATATCCTAACGCTACCTCGCTAACGCGGGGAAATGGCGAATAGTTTAAAAGAAAGAAAAAGAAATATATATATTGATGCTACAATAGAATAAACGGAACAGGGTAAATAAGGTTACGACAAGCAACAGGAGCAACAGAAACATGAAATAATGTCGTGTTAACGAGTCTAACATGAGCTCGTTAAATCCAGCTTGGGACACGGCGACGCCAGCCACTCCTGGTACTGGTGTTGCATCAGATCAGGTATGTAGAGCAACAGGTTAGGCCAACTAGGGTCAACATCCAGGTCCTGCAGCTGACGTGTTCTCTGTATAATACAAACCTGATCGAAATGCTTCGATAATATATTTCTACAGCGGGGATATACATGGACGAATATGAGAAACGTTTGATTACATATTTACTTTAAACACAAACATAAGAGTCTTCAGATAGGTATTGATATATATATATATATATATATATATATATATATATATATATATATATATATATATATATATTGCAATAGTTCACAGTGGTGCGCGTGATCTAGCATTTGCTGTAATTTGTGTAATGCACTTTGTGTAATGATCACATCATAGGGGAGATACAAGGATGAGAAAGAAGACGTAGAACAGTTAGCTGATATGTAAGGAAGAAACGTATCTAAGACGCCTTTGGTAAACAAGTGCTATATATATATATATATATATATATATACAGAGAGAGAGAGAGAGAGAGAGAGAGAGAGAGAGAGAGAGAGAGAGAGAGAGAGAGAGAGAGAGAGAGAGAGAGAGAGCAGTAAGAAACAGGCACAGCTACATAGATCAGTGATCCATAGAGTAAAATGAAGACATGTTTCAAGGGATTTCAAGAACGTCGGATGAGTGGATCATTAAAGTGTTACACGCAGCGTGTCCATCTTACTTCAGCCTAATGCATGAATTAGCTCTGTAAAGCGAAGCTTTATTTGGTGCAATATATGTACCGCACACAGCGTTACTGACCATGGTTCATCGTGGGTCAGCATGAGGGTTCGAATCCTAGGCATGGCAGTCGGCCTACGCCCAACCCAGGTGACCATGCTACCCTCGAAGCTGGTTGATTCATGTGTACCTGGCCTAGGCTGGGGTAGTATGGTGCATGTACAGGTAACACGAATGTAAAAACTCTCTCCCCGCAGCACACAAGTACTAATCACAAACAGTAATCACCCATCCAGTGTAAAACTCCCTCCCCATGCAGTACCAATAGGAAATTACAAATAGATGACTACTAACACACACACACACACACACACACACACACACACACAGACACACACACACACACACACACACACACACACACACACACACAGAACAGACTTAAATAGAAGATATAATAGTGTAAACTTCATAAGTTTACACATTTATATAACTTAAACTTAGATATGGAGTTCAGCAGCTAAGAACCAGGGCATTGGGGTGAAATGGTCTGTGAAATGTACAGTGAAGGATTAGAAACATGGGTACCTTACACACACAGGAAAGATTAAGAAAAGAGAATGGATTCCTTAATTCAAGTCAAAAGGAAAGGGTCCTTGAGATGTGCTGCCACAAAGATATGGGCAACACTCCAACTAACCAGCATTTGTAAATGAAAAGAAAGCAAGGGATGACTTTACCAGGATGAGAAGAGAGCAACAGTTGTCGAAAGAATAGAAAATCTAAAATATTTCCATGAATTTTTTGGGAGTAAATTGCCAATAAAACAACAGCTAATCAGGATAAGGGATTCAGAAAGAGGAGCCGTAGATAATGATGTAACGATATGTGAGTAACTAAATGATAAGGTCTAAAGTGCCTTCACAGTGGACGACACTGCAAATGCAAGACCAGTAAGACAGAGTGGAGGGAGGTTTTAGGAAACACTGAACCATTTAGAAAAGACACTATAGAGTCTCGACTACAAAATCCTGATAATATCTAACCATAAATGCTAAAGATTTGCGCCAATATGCTAAATAAACCTTATGAAATGCTGTTCAAGATGTCACAGAGGAAAGGCTAAATGCCAAGAGAGCGGAAAAGAATGCTTGTGCCAGATCACCTCATAACCTTCTCTTTTTAAGTTCAATAAGTTTAAGTCGTCCTATGTATTGATAAGGGTGAAAAATGATTTCTTAGCTTTCATTCAAATACCCTACATGTGAACCCTTGAAGTTTACTAGCTTTTCTTGCTGTCAACGCGCACAAATTACTCGGCTTCATGTCATCAAGGGTTGTCAAATCTAAGTCTCTTGCCTCATTTACCCGCTTTAGCTTAGCAGACTTCCTACTGTAGCTTACCTTCTCGTTCATAACACAGACGTGTCAAACTCTCCACTTATATCATCAACATTCCTTTGCCACTTTTAAACGCAGTCCATCAGTCTAAGTCAACTTACAGCTTTGAGCGTTCAATTTCTGTTGTAGTTTTAGTTCTCAGCTTGGTATCGTCTTTTGATTTTGATATCTTACAACGCAGCCCATTATCAGTGTCACTGATATAAATGGGAAGGACAGTTGGTCCCAAAACTGATCCTTGCGGCACATCACTTGCTACGTCTAACCAATGTGAGGCTCAACCATTACATCACTACTCTGTATGTTTACAATATTAGCCAATCTTTATGTTTACAACGTTAGCCAATCTTTATGTTTACAGCGTTAGTCAATCTTTATGTTTACAACGTTAGCCAATCTTTATGTTTACAGCGTTAGTCAATCTTTATGTTTACAACGTTAGCCAGTCTTTATGTATAAAGCGTTAGCCAATCTTTATGTTTACAGCGTTAGTCAATCTTTTAAGTACGAGGCACTATACCATGCGACTTATCATTTTGCTAGTAACCTTTGATGCGGGACTTAACAAAATGCTTTCTGAAAATCTAAATAAAGTAGATGACATCAACTGCTTTGATTTCATCGCTCACGTTGGTTATGTAACAGGAGAAATCGAACAGACTTGTCAAGCATGAATGATTTCACTGAAAAAGCATGCCGCGAATCGATGATTAAGTGGTTATCCTTCAAATGATTAATGATCTTATCTCAAATGATGTCTTTGATAAGATTACCATCTGTGGACGTAAAAGCTTACTGGGCGGGGATATCCGAACAATGACTTATTACCTCTTTTGATCATCGGTTTTACAAGCGCAAACTTCCAAGAAGTTAGATATCCAGGCGGGTACAAGGGTCAGACTCCTTTTATGTATGAAATATTACCTTAAAAAATGGGAACAACGGACAAGTTAGAGAAGCCTTCTCGAGATGGAAGTGAGGTTTACCAGTGGCGTACGACAAGGCCCGATCTTGGGTCTCTTAGTAATATGTCTTAAAGACAAGTCAAAACAGCTACAGTCATATCTGAATATTTTTGCAGATAACGCTACGATCATGAGAGAAGTAATAAATGACATGGACGGCATCACCTTACAAAAGGACGTAGACAAACATCGAAAGATGATCTGGCATGGCTAATGAGGTCAACCCAAGTCGGTGCAATTTGATGAACAAGGGACACAGCGAAAACAAGGCCTCGATATGACTAATCTAGCAAGACACAAGCTACAGGAATCTATGTGTGAGAGGGACTTCACGGATAACACTGTACCAGACCTGTTGTCTGGACATTACATCAGGAAAAACATTGTAAAGTTGACAAGCTGTCGACTAGCAAATATCAAGGTTACATTTAAGTACCTGAATAAGGAAATGCTCAGCCAGCTGGACCTTTTCTGAACTTCCGTGGTGTAGTGGTTAGCGTTCATGACCACGATGCACTCACGGGCCCACCAGGGACGAATGCACAGGTTCGAATCCTGGTTGTAGCATTCAGTCCACAATCTACCCAGCTGTTCATGCTTCTCTGGGAGATTGGTCAATAATTTGGGTGTCTAGTTCAGGCTAAGTGTTAAGACAGACTTTTATCTTTAAGAACAGCGAACGATCTAAGACACCACTAACTTCCCTGTCTTGTCCGATGATTAGTTAAACCCATCGAAACATAATGAGACTCAACTAGTGACAACATTTGGTTGGCTCGTATATCTGATTAGTAGCAAGTTTCGGGGTCCCATTCGGATAATGTTTTGAAACATTCGGCCACGATCATCATTCATGATTTGGAAACTTGACTGATGAACATTATCTAACATGCAACGACATACTTGTAAGGGCAATCATAAATCGAAAGATGTCTACAGATGAGACGTGGAAATGACTGGCAGTCTACTACGTTCACGTGTTACGTCATCACTTGATAGTTTGACGTCATATGATTTATACCCCGTGTGTGTGTGTAGTTTGTGTACATACCAGGGCTGCCACCTGTACATATGTTTCACCAAAATCTGGGAAGATAACTATGTCTCGATTGTACATACAACATTTGTATAAGCAGTTCCTTAATCTCTCCCTCATGATATGCAAGTGTGTCGAACGTTTTTGCCTCTTGTGGAGGCGACGCTGGAAGTCTTCAACTGCGAGCTGTTCGAGTTTTGTTTCCACATTATTATGAACGGCTACAATGTCGGACAATCTTCTACCTTTCAGCTTCATTTTGATTTTTGGAAACAAAAAAAATCACATGAAGCGAGGTCAGGTGAACATGGAGTGTGTGCTATGATGGTTTTATCCCAAAATTCTTGAATGGAGAAAGTAGCGTGTTGAGGGACACTGTCATTGTGGAGAAACCATTGACCATTTTCCTACAGCTGGTGGCTGTTTTTCCTTCCTTTATTCTTCAGTCGAATCAAAACCTCTTTATACAAGATCCACATTAGAATAGGCTTCTCAAGTTTGCTCAACACACTTAAGCAAGCAAAAAAGAACTAATACAGAAGGTCCATACGAGTACAACAAAGATGGCTCCTGATACAATAAAGATGAGTTGCTGTGAAAGGTTTGAAACCATAAGTCTGTTAACCAGGGGAAAGAGATAAGAGTAAGGGGTGACTCGATCACAGCCTCAAGTTTGTAAAACTAGTTTGATAATATCGAGAGTAAGCAGAACCTTGAAAGACGCAGGCACAGTTCACATATCATAAAGACGCAGGCACAGCTCACATATCATAAAGACGCAGGCACAGTTCACATATCATAAAGACGCAGGCACAGTTCACATATCATAAAGACGCAGGCACAGTTCACATATCATAAAGACGCAGGCACAGTTCACATATCATAAAGAGAAACTTCCCAAAAATGTTGTTAGTAAAGCTATCAAAATTAATTTTTTCCCCATACATGTTCGCCCTGTCCCGCGTTTTCGAGGTAGCGCCAGGAATAGACGAAGAAATGGCCTCATTCATTCACATCCACCCATTGCTTTCAGAGTGGTGAATATATAGAATAAAGCGATTAATGATGGCATGAATGCAAACTACGTAAACATTTAGAAAAATATTTGACTGCAGAGAAGGATCAAAACATGGAGGATCGTGAGAGTGGAACCTTCATTCCATACTGTACAAACAGGTAACTGTATCATTCACAAACAGTGACACACACACACGAGCAAAGAAACACACACATATACAAATAAAAAACACACAATACATGTAGACACACACACACACACACACACACACACACACACACACACAGGTATGTATATGTATGTATATGTGCGTGTGTGCCCGTGTATGTATATACATGTGTATGTGGGTGGGCTGAACCATTCTTTCGTCTGTTTACTTCCGCTACCTCGCTAACGCGGGAGACAGCGACAAAGTTTAATAATATATATATATATATATATATATATATATATATATATATATATATATATATATATATATATATATGAAACCCTTCTTATAAAGAGGTCCTGGGTTAATCATAAATAAACAGATAAATGTATATAGATGTTACCGGACTCAGCCCGCGCGTGGTTACGCCGTGAATGAAAGGACTCTTTCAGAGAATCGGAATGATCATGTACTTACGAATGGAGTAAAGTCTCATCGAGGAATTTCTCATCTCAGAGGAGTTCACTTTACCCTGCTACTGTAAGTAGATCAGACTTGAAGCCGCGGGAGCCCTTTCAGAGAAAGTAGTCCTTGGATTATATAATGATAGTAGTAGTAGTAATAAAAATGTATATAATGATAGTAGTAGTAGCAGTAATAATGTATATAATGATAGCAGTAGTAGTAGTTATAATATGTATAAAAACTTTCTGTCTGCGTCTCTGTACCCTTCAACCCCTGCCTCCAACTTCCTTGCTTACATTGTCCCTCCAAGACTTCTACTAATTATGTAGGAGTGGGGCGAGGTGGGTCCTAATGGCTGGGCTGTGCTTACAATGCTAGCATTTTCGTCCGCTGGGATAATGACCCTGCCAGTAACTCCTCCGGGGATGGTAGCCAGCGAAACTAACCCTGTGTTTACAGTGACATACGATAATACCACAACAAGGGTATAATTATCGTATTCAAAACGTTGGGTTATCATACTTAAAGGATCTGATTATCTCTTCTAGTACTGGAGGAAGGGAGTGAGGCGTCGTGTTCACTGGGTTAAGCTACTGTTCTCAAGGGTAGGAGAGATGTCAAGGGAATGTTATCGTACTCAAGGCAATAAACCATCGTACTTAAAACGCTCAGTGTATCATAAGTGAAAGGAAAGTAAATCACTTTCCTTTTGGGGATAACCTCCTCTATTATAGTGTAAATCTATTAAATTCTAGACGTTAAGTTATCGTATTCAACCCGTAATTGTACTTACGGTGCTGATCTATCGCGCTGAACCATCAAATATATTGTACTTGTAGGCCTCAACCATACCTCAACTTATACCTCATATGTTTCGTACTTCAGCAAGCTTTGATTTGTCTTAAGGTTGTCACTGAGTGTCCAAGATGTGGGCAGGTACCGTACCAAGGATCTGTGCTACACAGCTCTCAGCGTTAGGGTGTAATTTCAAGCTGAGTCATTTGTTGTGCCAAGTCATTCACAGATTGACAAGAAGTGGCAGAACACAAGTTCTTGATCACACACTCGTCATGTACAACACTCGTCATGTACAACACTCGTCATGTACAGTGTTCAAGTTAGTCTACAACCACCTGTTTAAAGACATATTTTTTTCTCTCTTTTTTCAAATCTTGTTTTGCAAGACGACAATGATCACGGGCACTGGTACCCAGGTGAAGGTCGGGCCTCTGATGACAAAGAAGTGGACCCCGTTCGTTAAGTGCCGGTAGGAAATGACCCTTAAAGGCAAACGGATTACAGGGAGTGACAGGGGCACGTAAGAACCAGCCTCCTTATCATCCAAACCATTGAAATGCCAACGCAAACGCAATATCTGTGGGACGTCTGTGGCCTGTTGGGTAATTCATTCAACCACAGAAAATGTGTATCCTGTAGGATGCGTATTGTTACGTTATACACACACACACACAAACAAACAAACAAACAAAGAACTTATTAAGCAATCCATGAACAAGAGGACAACTATGCAAGTGAACAGGTCAGTTTCTTGTTGGTTAGGCTATGTGGTATGACAGTTATTGTATTACCGTAACAATTCATCAGCTAATGTTCAGTCATTGTGTGGTAAAAAGTCAACACGTTCGTATCACTGGTTTAGCAGAAACAATTCTGAACATGAAAGATATCGATGACATTAGTGAGCACATTCTGTCTACCGGACTACAAATTATTTGTAAGGGACAGAGACGGTCAAGGAGGCGGAACTGAACTGGATGTAAAATCTTATCTAAACCCCAATGAGATTCAGACAACAGCTTCTATTGCTGTTGAACACGTGTGTTCACATTAACACAGAATCTTCCATACTTTCCATAAACGTCGATCACAGACGCCCTAGTCAGGCAGCCGATGTTGACACCGCCATGTACGAGAGTTTACAACGAGCAAGACAGGATAAAGACTCGAACATTGTGGGGGATTTTATTCTTCCAGAAATCAACTGGCAAATCATCTCCAGTGAAGAAAGTGAATCAGTTAAAATGATCATCTTCATCGCAGACAATCCTTACCAAACCGTCACCGAGCCAACGAGGGAAGCTAATATACTTGATTTAGTTATGTTCTTGCATGCCAGAAGTTCTTAGTAATATCCGTGTTGCAGAACTTCTTGGCACTTGTGATCATAACATGGTTAGGCTCGACGTAAATATCAAAACCGTCTTCCCTGAAACCAGTATTATCATCCCAGACTTTAAAAGGGCGGATGTTAATGGCTGTGCGACGCATGAAAAAAGCTTCATCCTTTTTAGTTAATGCCCAGAGAAATTATGGGCTAGTTCTAAGCGCCATTTTATGCACCACCAAGACACATTCATTCCCATGCACGAATGAAGCATGAAAAACCAACAACAAGCCTAAAAGGAACTTCCCAGATTATGTAAGACTTACACGACGCAGAAATAAACTCTACAAGCTTTAGAAATCAGATAATGACCCAGATGTTGCAATGCACTATAACACAATTAGGGGAGACAAAAAGACTTATCAAGAAAGCCAAGAGAGAATATACAAAGTACGTATTACGAGACACAATAAAAGATATCCTAAAAGATTTTATAGATATATCAAAAGCAAGACGTAAGGAGTGGGATTGGATCCACACTACACGAGGATTGGGAACCCCTTGAGAATGAAAAAAGCTTAGCAACAACCCTGAACACGTTTTTTAGTTCTGTGTTTGGACTAGAAAGCAGTGACATGAATTTACCGTCTGATAGAGAAGTATTAACACAGATAAGATGAAAACTAATGAAAATCCAGGTCCTGATTGTTTCCATTCACGAGCAATTGAAAACGTTAAACACAAAATTGCCAAACCGTTAACCTGGGTTTGTGTTCAATAAATCTCTCCAGGATGGAATAGAGAATAAGTAGGAATCATTATATCATCCTTCAACATCAGAAATGATGTAGGCACGGGAAGTCGCGAGGCTGGAGCTCATTTTTATTCTTACTATTGTCTTTACATCAAAGTGTGAAGGGATGCATGTCGTTGGTGATGTGATGCATGGCATATTCATGTTCATTCTGCCTTATGACTTTCCTAGAATTTTTTTTCTTCAGGCTTATTGATCCTGCAAGGTATTTTCTTCAACTTGCTTTCCGTCCGGCATTTTGCCGGAGGGAAGCGTAGAGTGGTAAGAGAGCCTTTGCTTTGTTATTATTTTCCTCTAACGCTTTGAAGCAGACTGCATATTCTTTTCAGTAGTGATAAGACCAGAGCACCTCGCCTGGACCTTAGCTCTGCGTATCAATGTATATATATATATATATATATATATATATATATATATATATATATATATATATATATATATATATATATATATATCTTTTCTTTTCTTTCAAACTATTCGCCATTTCCCGCATTAGCGAGGTAGCGTTAAGAACAGAGGACTGGGCCTTTGAGGGAATACCCTCACCTGGCCCAATTCTCTGTTCCTTCTTTTGGAAAATTGAGAAAAAAAAAAAAAAAAAACCGAGAGGGGAGGATTTCCAGCCCCCCGCTCCCTCCCCTTTTAGTCGCCTTCTACGACACGCAGGGAATACGTGGGAAGTATTCTTAATCCCCTATCCCTAGGGATAATATATATATATATATATATATATATATATATATATATATATATATATATATATATATATATATGTATATTGGAAAGGATCACAATTTTGCGCGTGATCAAGTGTATTGAGCCTTGAAGAATGTGTGGAGGTCGAGAACATTATCTCGGAAAGCAAAAATGGGTATGTTTGAAGGAATAGTGGTTCCAACAATGTTGTATGGTTGCGAGGCGTGGGCTATGGATAGAGTTGTGCGCAGGAGGATGGATGTGCTGGAAATGAGATGTTTTGAGGACAATGTGTGGTGTGAGGTGGTTTGATCGAGTAAGTAACGTAAGGGTAAGAGAGATGTGTGGAAATAAAAAGAGCGTGGTTGAGAGAGCAGAAGAGGGTGTTTTGAAATGGTTTGGGCACATGGAGAGAATGAGTGAGGAAAGATTGACCAAGAGGATATATGTGTCGGAGGTGGAGGGAACGAGGAGAAGAGGGAGACCAAATTGGAGGTGGAAAGATGGAGTGAAAAAGATTTTGTGTGATCGGGGCCTGAACATGCAGGAGGGTGAAAGGAGGGCAAGGAATAGAGTGAATTGGAGCGATGTGGTATACCGGGGTTGACGTGCTGTCAGTGGATTGAATCAAGGCATGTGAAGCGTCTGGGGTAAACCATGGAAAGCTGTGTAGGTATGTATATTTGCGTGTGTGGACGTATGTATATACATGTGTGTGGGGGTGGGTTGGGCCATTTCTTTCGTCTGTTTCCTTGCGCTACCTCGCAAACGCGGGAGACAGCGACAAAGCAATATATATATATATATATATATATATATATATATATATATATATATATATATATATATATATATATACATACACGTATATATACGTATATGAGTAGACGGGCCATTCCTCATCCGTCTCTTGGCGCTTCCTCGCTAACGAGGTAGTTGTGGATGAGAGAGCTTTGGAAGTGAGTCAGTTGTTGTTCGCTGATGATACAGCGCTGGTGGCTGATTTGGGTGAGAAACTGCAGAAGTTTTTGACTGAGTTTGGTAAAGTGTGTGAAAGAAGAAAGTTAAGAGTAAATGTGAATAAGAGCAAGGTTATTAGGTACAGTAGGGTTGAGGGACAAGTCAATTGGGAGGTAAGTTTGAATGAAGAAAAACTGGAAGAAGTGAAGTGTTTTTGATATCTGGGAGTGGATTTGGCAGCGGATGGAACCATGGAAGCGGAAGTGAGTCACAGGGTGGGGGAAGGGGCGAAAGTTCTGGGAGCGTTGAAGAGTGTGTGGAAGGCGAGAACATTATCTTGGAGAGCAAGAATGGGTATGTTTGAAGGAATAGTGGTTCCATCGATGTCAAATGGTTGCGAGGCGTTCGCTATAGATAGAGTTGTGCGCAGGAGGGTGGATGTGTTAGAAATGAGATGTTTAAGGACAATATGTGGTGTGAGGTGGTCTAATCGAGTAAGTAGTGAAAGGGTAAGAGAGATGTGTGGTAATAAAAAGAGTGTGGTTGAGAGAGGGTGTTTTGAAATGGTTTGGTCACATGGAGAGAATGAGTGAGGAAAGATTGACAAAGAGGATATATGGGTCAGAGGTGGAGGGAACGAGGCGAAGTGGGAGACCAAATTGGAGGTGGAAAGATGGAGTGAAAAAGATTTTGAGCGATCGGGGCCTGAACATGCAGGAGAGTGAAAGGCGTGCAAGGAATAGAGTGAACTGGAGCGATGTGGTATACCGGGGTCGACATGCAGTCAATGGATTGAACCAGGGCATGTGAAGCGTCTGGGGTAAACCATGGAAAGTTTTGTGGGGCCTGGATGTAGAAAGGGGGCTGTGGTTTCGGTACATTATACATGACAGCTAGAGACTAGAGTGTGAACGAATGTGGCCTATGTTGTCTTTTCCTAGCGCTACCTCGCGCACATGCGGGGGGAGGGGGTTGCCATTTCATGTGTGGCGGGGTGGCGACGGAAATGAAAAAGGGCAGACAGTATGAATTATGTGCATATGTATATATGTATATGTTTGTGTGTATATATATGTATACGTTGAGATGTATAGATATGTATTTGTGCGTGTGTGGACGTGTATGTATATACATGTGTATGTGGTTGGGTTGGGCCATTCTTTCGTCTGTTTCCTTGCTCTACCTCGCTAACGCGGGAAACAGCGCCAAAGTATAATAGATAAATATAGATATGTGTGTGTGTGTGTGTGTGTGTGTGTGTGTGTGTGTGTGTGTGTGTGTGTGTGTGTGTGTTAGATATAGGTGTATGAAAACTCCTTGAGGTATCCAGTAAGTGAGGTCCGGAAGGTGACCATAGCCGCTGAAGGAGACAATTCCAGTCTAGCGGGGTTGTGGGTGGAAGGGGGCGGCTAAACTATCAGTCACAGCGGAAAGTGAGAGAGGTCCATTTCCACACTACCCTCCTTCACCTCTCCCGCTCTCGCTTCACTTTCCTCTTCTTCCTGCGGGATTAATGAGGTTGGACGATTCATCGCAGATCATGGCTCACTCCTCATCACGTCCCACAGGGCAGACCTACCCCCCCGGCAGTACATGGGGAGGACGCACAACAAGAGACCTAATGGTCCATGACAAGGTTATCTGCTGGAGGACGGCAATAGTATCCTAATCTTATTAAAATTCATAGACAGGATAGTAAAGTCGAAGGCTTCTCATCCACTACTATAAGTAGAGATAGGACAGTAAAGCAGAAGGCTACACATTACCCACCACTGTATGTAGACAGGTAATAAGGCATAAAGCACCTTCCAGCCCACGGCTTCCTCAGGCTTAACATTCGACTGGAAACAGGTAATGTGGACTCGAGAATATCTACCGACATCGGAAAGTTTATCGGGAAATGTGAATGGAGAAAACTTTACTCAGGAGATACTGCAGCGGATTCTCCTCGACGGCGTCGTCCTTAATCCAAAGTGGAAAAGGAGTTTGAAATCTTGTATTTTTATACGGAAATGAAATACGTGTGTTTCCCCCCTTCAACACAGGTATATATCCTGTTAGATGATATCATTAAAGTTGTTGTTTAAACGTGATTTTTTGTGAAAGTATCTCTGGCAGTTGTATTGACAGGCTGATAAAGGAGAAAGACACAAGATTTTAACTCAGAGCTGAGGGGACAGGCGAAGAATTTGTGGACAAGGACGAATAAAAATGAAAGATAGAGGAAAGCACTGTGGCCAACCAGACAGCCGACCAGACGGGGGGGAATTTTCATCCCATTTTCTCGTCAGACTCGCCTCCTCCTCCTCCTCCTCCCCCTCCATGGTTACCTGACAACCTCCCCTCCCACATCCCTTCCATTGGAACTCAACCCCTCCCATCTAACCCTCCTCTTCCTACTCCTCCATCACACCTCCCACCCTCTCCGTCTCTATCTATTTGCCTAGAGCATTTTTTTTTATTGTGTCTGAGAGGCTTACCCCTTAATTACCCATCTTTCTTTCGTTTTTTTCTTTTCACGTTATGGAAGTTAGTTCATAGAAAATGTCCGGTAGGTGACCGACTACCTACTGGTCATGTGGATGGGAGGGAATGACTAGCATTCCACCACGTCACCGTACCTCCTGACCTGATCAGAGCCTACCAGAGGCCACAGCAATACGAAAGACACTTGGAAGAGGATCAGAATATTCCCCGGGAAGGTTGTGAGTCGCGTGACGTAGGATCCAGTCCTAAATAAATAAATCAATATATATATATATATATATATATATATATATATCCCTGGGGATAGAGGAGAAAGAATACTTCCCACGTATTCCCTGCGTGTCGTAGAAGGCGACTAAATGGGAAGGGAGCGGGGGGCTGGAAATCCTCCCCTCTCATTTTTTTTTAATTTTCCAAAAGAAGGAACAGAGAAGGGGGCCAGGTGAGGATATTCCCTCAAAGGCCCAGTCCTCTGTTCTTAACGCTACCTCGATAATGCGGGAAATGGCGAATAGTATGAAGGAAAGGAAAGGATATATATATATATATATATATATATATATATATATATATATATATATATATATATATATATATATATATATATATATATATTCCTATGAGTCCACGGGGAAAATGAAACACGAAAAGTTCCCAAGTGCACTTTCGTGTGATAATCACATCATCAGGGGAGACACAAGAGAGAAATATAACAGTCAGTTGATGTACATCGAAGAGACGAACCTAGGACGCCATTTGGTAAACATGTGATTGTCCAAAACATACAACGAGTGTTCATAAACTTATCATTTTACAAATCTTATCAACAATAAAGTTATCTAATTTGTATAGACCATCACTAATATTAAGATTATAATTCTTTGTGTATTTGATAATAGAAGATTCAATGACATTTCTCTTGGTAATAGAGTTAGAGTTAATAACTGAGATGGCGTTACTCCAGTCAATACAATGATCATAGTTTTTAACATGATCAAACAAGGCATTTGATTCTTGTCCCGTTCTTATACTATATTTATGTTGCATAAGGCTAACAGAAAGATCCTTACCAGTCTGACCAACATAAAATTTATCACAGTTTCCACAAGGAACTTTATAGATGCAACCAAGAGAATTTTCTGGTGAATTCCTAATTAAGATATTCTTTATAGTATTATTGTTGGACTCATAGGAATATCTTGATCACGCGCAAAATTGTGATCCTTTCCAATATATATATATATATATATATATATATATATATATATATATATATATATATATATATATATATATATATATATATATTTCTTTTTATTTCTTTTTTATACTTTGTCGCTGTCTCAAGCGTTAGCGAGTTAGCGCAAAGATTCAGACGAAAGAATGGCCCAACCCACCCACATCCACATGGATATACACACACGTCCACACACGCACGTATACATACCTATACATTTCAACGTATACATATATAAACATAGACATATACATATATACACGTACATAATTCATACCTGGTTTAGTCCAATGACAACACGTCGACCCCGGTATACCACATCGTACTAATTCACTCTGTTCATTGCACGCCTCTCACCCTCCTTTATGTTCAGGCCTCGATCGCTCAAAACTTTTTCCAGTCTATCCTTCCATCTCCAATTTGGTCTCCCGCTTCCCATTGTTCCCTCCAGCTCTAACACATACATCCTCTTTGTCAACCTTTCCTCACTCATTCTCTCTATATGTTCAAACCATTTCAACACAGCCTCTTCTGCTCTCTCAACCACACTATTTTTATTTTCACACATCTCTCTTACCCTTTCATTACTTACTCGATCAAACCACCTCACACCAAATATTGTCCTTAAACATTCATTTCCAACATATCCACCCCCCTCCGTACAACCCTATCTATAACTCATGCCTCGCAACCATATGATACTGTTGGAACTATTATTCCTCCAAACATACACAGTTTTGCTCTCCGAGATAACGTTCTCTCTTTCCACACATTCTTCATCGCTCCCCTCCCCCACTCTGTGATTCACTTCGGCTTCCATGGTTCTATTTGCTGCTAAGTCCATTCCCAGATATCTAAAACACTGCACTTCCCTTAATTTTTCTCCATTCAAACTTACCTCCTAAGAAACTTGTTCCTCAACCCTACTGAACCTAATAACTCTGTTTATATTCTCTTCTACTCTCAACTTTCTAATCTGCCCACCTCCCATGCTTCTCATGCCACAAGCGTCTTTTGCGCAAGCCATCACTGTTTCCCTAAATACATCCCATTCCTCCCCCACTTCCCTTACGTCCCTTGTTCTCATCTTTTTCCATTTTGTACTCAGTCTCTCCTGGTACTTCCTCACACTAGTCTCCTTCCCAAGCTCACTTACTCTCACCACTCTTTTCACCCCAACGTTCTCTCTTCTTTTCTGAAAACCTCTACAAATCTTCACCTTCGCCTCCACAAGATAATGAACAGACATCCCTCCACTTGCACCTCTCAGCACATTAACATCCAAAAGTCTCTCTTTCGCGCGCCTATCAATTAATACGTAATCCAATAACGCTCTCTGGCCATCTCTCCTACTTACATACGTATACTTATGTACATCTCTCTCTTTTCAAACTAGGTATTCCCAATCACCAGTCCTTTTTCAGCACATAAATCTACAAGCTCTTCACCATTTCCATTTACAACACTGAACACTCCATGTACACCAATTATTCCCTCAACTGCCACATTACTCACCTTTGCATTCAAATCACTCATCACTATAACCCGGTCTCGTGCATCAAAACTACTAACACACTCAATCAGCTGCTCCCAAAACACTTGCCTCTCATGATCTTTCTTCTCATGCCCAGGTGCATATGCACCAATAATCACCCATCTCTCTCCATCCACTTTCAGTTTTACCCATATCAATCTAGAGTTTACTTTCTTACACTCTATCACATACTCCCACCACTCCTGTTTCAGGAGTAGTGCTACTCCTTCTCTTGCTCTTGTCCTCTCACTAACCCCTGACTTTACTCCCAAGACACTCCCAAACCACTCTTCCCCTTTACCCTTGAGCTTCGTTTCACTCAGTGTCAAAACATCCAGGTTCCTTTCCTCAAACATACTACCTATCTCTGCTTTCTTCTCATCTTGGTTACATCCACACACATTTAGACAACCCAATCTGAGTCTTCGAGGAGGATGAGCACTCCCCGCGCGACTCCTTCTTATGTTTCCCGTTTTAGAAAGTTAAAATACAAGGGTGGTGGGGTGGGGTGGGGGGTTTCCAGCCCCCCCCGCTCGCGTCCCCTTTAGGCGCCTTCTACGACTCGTGAGGAATGCGTAGGAAGTATTCTTTCTCCCCTAGCCCTAGGATATATATATATATATATATATATATATATATATATATATATATATATATATATATATATATATATATATATATAAAGGACTGATGATTGGGAACATCTTGTCTAAGAAATTTGCATACATAAGTATACGTTAGTAAATAGGATATGGGAAAAATGAGCATCATTGGATTGTGGCCTAATTGATAAATATACCAAGGAGAGACTATTGAGTGTAAATTAGTTGGGAGGGGTAGCCGGTGAGATGTCGAATCTCTTCTTGTTTAGGGCGAATGTCTGTAGTCGGTTTAAGAAGAAGAGCTAATGGTATAGGTAGGAAGAGGGAGATGAAGCTGAGTGTAAGCCTGGAATAGTGGAGTGTGTGCGGAGTTACCACGAAAAACTGGGTTGAAGAGTGGTAAAGGTGAAGTACTAAAAATATTTTGGGAAACTTTGCCAACGTATAAGAGAGAGAGAGAGAGAGAGAGAGAGAGAGAGAGAGAGAGAGAGAGAGAGAGAGAGAGAGAGAGAGAGAGAGAGAGAGAATGTAATATTACACATGTTATACATAACATCCAACTGCACATTATGCCTCAAACAATAGCATTGTTTGCTTTAGAAGGATATTTAACAATGTACGCCTCTTAAAGACCTCTGCTTGCAGAGTCGGATATCCGCCAATTGTCTTCTGGTTAACGACCCACGCTAACTGTTGCTTATACATCAAACTGTAACATGAAGACACTTGACCTATAGAAGAGCGAAAGTTTTTTGAAAAATGTAAATCTGAGTTTTATCTGGATGAAAATATTAACAATAATTTAGGAGTTCTTATATATTTCCTTTGTATATTTCTATATAATCATTAACGAACGACGGTGTTTCCATATGTGCAATATATAATCTTCTGAAAGTTAAGATGTTAAAAGTTATACACTGTAGAAAGGGAACGTCACATCCCCCCTCCCCCCCTAAACCGCCTTTTAACACTTGATCGCAGTTTCCTGCATTAAGAAGGTAGCGGACGGAACAGACGAAGAAAGGCAACATGAGTACGGTGGTACGACAGACGACAGAGTGAGCACGACGTCATGACTCGACTATGGAAGGCGAAGCCTCTGACCTGCTCCTTGAGGGTCAGGTCGTAAGGCCAAGCCATCATAGCCAAGGTTCGTCACGTCTTGCTCCACGGCCTCAAACTCTCCTTAAGTTCACACGCTCTTGGGAAACCTTTATCTTTCATTACTATTATCATTATCATCATTATCATTATCATTATTATTTCATTATTATTATTATTATTATTATCATTATTATTATTATCATCATTATCATTATTATTATTATTATTATTATTATTATCATTATTATTATTTTTATTATTATCACTTATTAGTATCATCATTATTATACCATAATCATCATTATTATCATCTTTTTTTATTATTATACCTAATCGCTGTCTCCCGCGCTAGCGGGGTAGCGCAAGGAAACAGATGAAAGAATGGCCCAACCCACCCACATACACATGTATATACATAAATGCCCACACACGCTCATATACATACCTATACATTTCAACGTATACATACATATACATCAACAGACATATATGTATATACACATGTACATATTCATACCTGCTGCCTTCATCCATTTCCGTCGCCACCCCGCCACACATGAAATAGCAAACCCCCTCACCCTCGAGGTAGCGCTAGGAAAAGACAACAAAGGCCCCATTCGTTCACACTCAGTCTCCAGCTGTCATGCAATAATGCCCGAAACCACAGCTCCCTTTCCACATCCAGGCCCTACACAACTTTCCATGGTTTAACCCAGACTCTTCACATGCCCTGATTCAATCCACTGACAGCACGTCAACCCCGGTATACCACATCGATCCAATTTACTCTATTCCTTGCCCTCCTTTCACCCTCCTGCATGTTCAGGCCCCGATCACTCAAAATCTTTTTCACTCCATCTTTCCACCTCCAATTTGGTCTCCCACTTCTCGTCGTTCCCTCCACCTCCGACACATATATCCTCTTGGTCAATCTTTCCTCACTCATTCTCTCCATGTGCCCAAACCATTTCAAAACACCCTCTTCTGCTCTCTCAACCACGCTCTTTTTATTTCCACACATCTCTCTTACCCTTACATTACTTATTCGATCAAACCACCTCACACCAAACATTGTCCTCAAACATCTCATTTCCAGCACATCCACCCTCCTTCGCACAACTCTATCCATAGCCCACGCCTCGCAACCATACAACATTGTTGGAACCACTATTCCTTCAAACATACCCATTTTTGCTTTCCGAGATAATGTTCTCGACTTCCACACATTCTTCAAGGCTCCCAGGATTTTCGCCCCCTCCCCCACCCTATGATTCACTTCCGCTTCCATGGTTCCATCCGCTGCCAGATCCACTCCCAGATATCTAAAACACTTTACTTCCTCCAGTTTTTCTCCATTCAAACTTACCTCCCAATTGACTTGACCCTCAACCCTACTGTACCTAATAACCTTGCTCTTATTCACATTTACTCTTAATTTTCTTCTTTCACACACTTTACTAAACTCAGTCACCAGCTTCTGCAGTTTCTCACATGAATCAGCCACCAGCGCTGTATCATCAGCGAACAACAACTGACTCACTTCCCAAGCTCTCTCATCCACAACAGACTTCATACTTGCCCCTCTTTCAAAAACTTTTGCATTCACCTCCCTAACAACCCCATCCATAAACAAATTAAACAACCATGGAGACATCACACACCCCTGCCGCAAACCTACATTCACTGAGAACCAATCACTTTCCTCTCTTCCTACACGTACACATGCCTTACATCCTCGATAAAAACTTTTCACTGCTTCTAACAACTTGCCTCCCACGCCATATATTCTTAATACCTTCCACAGAGCATCTCTATCAACTCTATCATATGCCTTCTCCAGATCCATAAATGCTACATACAAATCCATTTGCTTTTCTAAGTATTTCTCACATACATTCTTCAAAGCAAACACCTGATCCACACATCCTCTACCACTTCTGAAACCACACTGCTCTTCCCCAATCTGATGCTCTGTACATGCCTTCACCCTCTCAATCAATACCCTCCCATATAATTTACCAGGAATACTCAACAAACTTATACCTCTGTAATTTGAGCACTCACTCTTATCCCCTTTGCCTTTGTACAATGGCACTATGCACGCATTCCGCCAATCCTCAGGCACCTCACCATGAGTCATACATACATTAAATAACCTTACCAACCAGTCAACAATACAGTCATCCCCTTTTTTAATAAATTCCACTGCAATACCATCCAAACCTGCTGCCTTGCCGGCTTTCATCTTCCGCAAAACTTTTACTACCTCTTCTCTGTTTACAAAATCATTTTCCCTAACCCTCTCACTTTGCACACCACCTCGACCAAAACACCCTATATCTGCCACTCTATCATCAAACACATTCAACAAACCTTCAAAATACCCACTCCATCTCCTTCTCACATCACCACTACTTGTTATCACCTCCCCATTTGCGCCCTTCACTGAAGTTCATTATTATTATTATTATTATTATTATTATTATTATTATTATTATTGTTATCATTATTATTATTATTATTATTATTATTATTATTATTATTATTATTATTATTGTTATCATTATTATTATTATTATTATTATTATTATTATTATTATCATTATTATTATTATTATCATCAATATCTTTATAATTATTATCATCATTGTTATTATTATCATTGTCATCATTATTGTCATTATTATTATCATTATCATCATTATTATCATTATCAATATTAATCATTATTATCATTATCATCATTATTATTATTATTATCATTATCATCATTATTGTTAATACTGTTATCAATATTTTCATGACATATTTAAGCCAAGAATGGTGAGGAAGCAAGCGGTAATTCATCAAGCGTATTCTGCTGTAGAAAGAAAGGCTTTCATTATAGATGTGGAGGAAAACCCCTTCAGCCTGGGTCATGAGCCTGAAAGCAGGATTCGAATGCTTCATTACCCACAAGAAGCATCTGAATCCCTTCAGAGGCTTCAGCATGAGCGGTATCGCCTGGCTGATGACACAGTCGTCCATAGCTTCATTTGTGCCTAAGTGATAATAATGATTAACTTGTTTCAAGAGAGACAAGCATGATAAAAGTTTATGTACATAAATGAGAAAAAAAAAATAGATGATTTTTTCCACTGGCGCAATATAACACATCAGCAAGCCCCGTTGATGAACATATTCAACGAAACAATTACTCCACATCATGTAGACCTCCTCATGCTTACTGATTTCAATCCTTCCTCTCCCATTTCCCTCAAAGAAATCAGTGCATCTCTTTAAGTATTTTTGCCCTTCTTTATATAATGATAACAAGAATAATGATAATGATATTTCAAGGGCAATAGAGACAATGTGGGTACAAATGTACAACACAACACTCAAGCCATTAAAAGCAGCGAACCTTTATAAAGAATTATGAATATCTGAGACCTTTTTACCTAGCCATTTACAAACAATGACGTGCGTCGTTAAGTACTCAGTATGTTCATAACTGTATATACAACACCAGCATTCATACTACCCAAGCCTTTACTTTCTACGTGGAAAATTCTATAAAACCCAGTAAAGTGGTTCTGTGTTTTTCCGAACCATGTTTGTCTTCCTTGAAGCACTGAACAAACCACCTATAGACACGGTGATTACAAGCCCTTACTTCAAGCCTCAAACATTATCATAAAACTCACAGATTCTCACCATCAAATCAGACAAATCTATCCTGAACGTCATATGAACATTTCCCCAAACAATTGTCTATGAAATACACCCAAATTAACATTTACGAAAGAATTTCATTATATATATATATATATATATATATATATATATATATATATATATATATATATATATATATATATATATATTTCTTTTTTTTTTCTTTTTTTTTTCTTTCCTAAGAATTTTGCTCGTCTATGTCAGACCTCACTCCCAAGCATAAGAACCACTTCCCAGAGCCAAGCTCCAAACTCAAGCCTCAGGCCCACATCCAAAATATCAAATATAAGACCCACTACTAAATCCACAAGACTCTGACCCAAGCCCCGAACCCAAGCCCCTGACCCAGGCATCAAACGTTTACTTACGTCTTGTAAGACGGTCAGAAACAAGAAACAGAGTTCACAGGAGAAATCAGATAAACCTTAAAAGCAATGATTATCCACAAGGTCAATTCAGCGAAGAAATAAAACATGAAACATTTCAACTATATAATTTCCTTGTAATAAAACACAAAGTTTATCAGAGATGAGACATGGCGCTGCCTTCGACAAGAAACGGGTGATAAAAGTAGCTAATGACAAACGAACGAGTGATAATGACCAGGTATTATGAGAGGTTATCTACCTCGGTGTCACAGGCCAGAGAGAGAGGGTGTACATCCCACCTAGACTGGAGTTAATAAAGATTAATAAAGGTCATCAAGACAGTATCTTTTCAGCTGCATGTATACCAATATACCATAATAGGAATGACCACGGAAGTTAACAGTTAATGATAGTAATAAGTTTGGCTCATTAAAGGTAATGTGCCATGAGTTAGCTGGTTGAACTACACGCTAGAAAGGTAAAGTAGTTTGGAGTAGTTTTCCTTCACCTGGCTCTGGGGCGACGGTGGGAGAGAGAGAGAGAGAGAGAGAGAGAGAGAGAGAGAGAGAGAGAGAGAGAGAGAGAGAGAGAGAGAGAGAGAGAGAGAGAGAGAGAGAGAGACGGGGGGGGGGGGGTTAGAAGCAGAGGAAAGGGAAATGAGAAGAGGAGGAGTGGTTATGAAGTGATGATAATAATGATGATGAAAATAACGATTGTAATAACAATAGTAATAATCTTGTCACTAATAACAATGGCATTAATGATGATATAAACATCGAAGATAATAATCCTAACTAATGATAATAATGATGAAGTCAATGGTAATGATAATCATACTACTGCTATTACTACAACAACAAGAACAACTACCACTACTATTACAACAACAAAAACAACAACTACTTCTACTATTTCTCAGCAACTACACAAATAATGGTAGGTGACAGTGGGGGGGGGGGGGGGGGGGGCAAGGGTGCGCGTCTCCCTCATCTCCACCCCCCCCCCCCCCCCCCCACACACACACACACACACACACACACACACACATACATACACACACACACACACACACACACACACACACACACACACACACACACACACACACACACGCACCCTCCAAGTTAGCCCATGTATTTTGAGGTCATCAGGTGGTCACGCAACCTCCAGATAGAGCGCTTCATTACACTCATCCAACTATAAAACTTCAGAAGAAATTGTACCATGATGTTTATCAAATATTTCTGATCCCTATTCCAGAGAACAACAACAAAACTAATTCCGTCTCTCAGTCTCATGAACAATGACACACACTCAAAATTAGTCTCATAAAAAGAGCACGACATTCACAGTTACCTGACACAAGTTTCATAATACGTAAAAACTGCGACAACACACACGAACATTTTTCACTTTCAATAGAATCTCTTCGACCAGAAGTAAGATTATAAAGCCAGAATGAAGGAGATCTAATAACGAAACTTACCATCTTTTTTCACCTGTGTGGTTCTAGATGGGTGGAATAAATTGCTTCAAGATATTGGCAATGCGTAAACTATCATTACATTCAGATCAAGCGTAGACAGTAATACTTCATGGACACTTAACATCAGGAAGAAGCTTTATTTCCAGATGAAAAAACAGAACATCTATTTAACCATTTCTTTCCCGTTCCAAACTAAGCTTTTTCCCAGGACCTGTCCTGTATGATTTTCACAGCCTTCTACTCTCTTCATAATATATAATGATCATCTTTGGCTCATTTTCCCGCTAGCTGTTAAGGCAGAGGGAGAGGTGGATAGTGATTTGTCATCATGATTCCACCACAACCAAGATCATGACCCGAGGACGCCACTACACGTCTTTATGCCTTCTGTATACCTGACAATATAAGCTGGACCCATACGGTAACCAAGGAAACGGTAAATTTATCTCACAAGTCCTCGAGTGAGCAAGCACAACCTCCCTCTCTCCAAACAAGGCTTAGACTGAAGGCTTAAAACTCTTGATTGCATTCTTTTCTAAAGACTTGCTTTAAGCTGCAATTACCGTCTCTCTCAACACATGGCGGTGATGATCGTGTCTACGTCAACGTATATATACACTCCACGCTAGGAATGTTTATGTAGAAACTTTTGGTATGGACTGTCATACTACATGTGTAAACTGCTCTCCGAGTTCACTGGTGCCTCCCATCACCTCTGCGATTACCACTGTATACTGCCACTTCTGCTACCACCATCCCCACCACTGATGCTACCATCATCACCACCACTGATGCTACCATCATCACCACCACTGATGCTACCATCATCACCACCACTGATGCTACCATCATCACCACCACTGATGCTACCATCATCACCACCACTGATGCTACCATCATCACCACCACTGTATACTGCCACTTCTGCTACCACCATCCATAAGATTGTTCTCCACCAGCATCATCACTGTTCACCATTGCTCTTGCCTCAACCATCTTTACTACTGCCACCACAACCATCACCACCTCCTGAACCATCACAAATACTACCATTACCACTGCCGTAGATCAGGACCATCAAAAGCACGACTGGGGTACCATCATCATCTTCAACACCACCATCACTGCAACATACCACGACGACCACCACTGCATATCATGACCACCAGAACTCCACTACCACCACAATCGCACAGTATCACCACCACAACCAAAAAGTTGCACACCTCCACCACCGCCACTACAGAAGTACACACTATCAGCATCACCACTAGAGAAGTACACCATCACCACGGCTATACACCATTATCAACACAACAATACGCCACCATCACCAAAGATATACACCACAATCACCACAGCTATCAACCACCATCGCCACAGCTATACACCACAATCACCACAGCTATCAACCACCATCGAAACAGCTATACACCACAATCACCACAGCTATACACCACCATCACCACAGCTATACACCATCGCCACAGCTATATACCACCATCACCACAGCTATACACTACCTACTATCCCCTGAAGGTCCTCGTCACACATCGGGCTGGTCCAGAGTCATTCATCATTGCTTTTTATTGAAGGCTAATTTGCATGGTTCGTCTCCGCTCTCTCGCTGTGGACACAAACCGCCACAGTAATCTTGCGAAACGGAAAATTTGCCCTTTGCAAATATCTGCATTTTGCGAGGGAGGCAGGAATGATGGCCCGCGATCGTGGCTATCATTAGTGGGTATCGTGAAGGCAATCTATCAAGCAAAAGTAATCACTAATTACGGTAATCATACAGTTATTCAAGCGAAGGGATGGGCTTAAAACTGCGAGTATTTGATGGATATGTTTTGAAGTTATTTTGATGCACAAGGCAGTGACAGTGTGTGCTTTGAATATTCGTTTCATGGTCGGTAAGATGGACTTTGATGGAAGAAACATAATGACTGATTCTCGTTTTCGTATATTTTGTCTAAAATCAGAGAAAAAGATGAAGAAGAGAGATTCTCAAAAGGTTACACTTGAATATCAATCATAAACTAACGACATATATAGTATAAGGGGGGAGGAACCTTTGACACCATCAGAACACAATACATTATTCATTGAAAAAAGAAACACAAACAAAAACACAAATAATATTTCACAGGATTATCCACAAGACAAAAGACATTATACGTATACTGTGTTAGATACACTACACAAATATGAGTGTACAATAAAACTAACGATACTGTATATTCTCTTACGATGCTATGGTTAATAGTCACCTTTGGGTCATAGATTGTCATATGCAATTCTATGATTAGCCTATATAAAGAGCAACACATGAGACAATCCCTTTTATCAAAATACCCCAACGTTGGACACAAGTAGAAGAATGTTTATAAGAAATACTTTAAAAAACTGATGGATTTGTATGCAGCGATAATGGATCTGGAGAAGGCATATGATAGTGTTGATAGAGATGCTTTGTGGAAGGTCTTAAGGGTATATGGTACGGGAGAAGCAGTGAAAAGCTTTTACTTAGGATGTAAGACGTGTACGAGTAGGAATAGAGAGATTGGTTTCCAGCGAATGCTGGTCTGCGGCAGGGGTGTGTGATGTCACCATGGTTGCTTAACTGCACATGGATGGGGTAGTTAGGGAGGTAAATGCATGAGTTTTGTGAGAGGGACGAGTATGCAGTCTGCTGGGGATGAGAGGGACTGAGAAGTGACTCGGTTGTTGTTCGCTGATAAAACAGCTCTAATGGCAGATTCTAGTGAGAAACTGCAGAAGTTGGAGACCGAGTCTGAAAAAGAGTGTGAAGAAGACAGTTGAGGGTAAATGTGAATAACAGCAAGGTTACTATGATCATCAGGGTTGAGGGACAAGTTAATTGGAATGTGAGTTTGAATGGAGAAAAATTGGAGAAAGTGAAGTGTTTTCGATATCTGGGAGTGGACTTATCAGCGAATGGAACCATGGAAGCGGAGGTGAGTCACAGGGTGGAAGAGGGGGCGAAGATTTTGGGAGCGATGAAGAATGTGTGGAAGGAGAGAACGTTATCTCCGAGAGCAAAAGTAGGTATAATTTAAGTAATAGTGATTCCAACAATGTTATATGACTGCGAAGCATGGCTATAGAAAGGGTTGTACGGAGGAGGGTGAATGCGTTGGAAATGTAACGTTTCAGAACAATATGTGGTGAGAGATGGTTTGATCGTCTAAATAATGAAAGGGTAAGAGAGATGTGTGGTAATAAACAGAGTGTGGTTGAGAGAGTAGAAGAATGATCTGGACACACAGAGAGAATGAGTGAGGAAAGATTGGCAGAGAGGATATATGTGTCAGTGGTGGAGGGAACGAGGAGAAGTGGGAGACCAAATTGGAGGTAAAAGGATGGAGTGAAAAAGACTTCGAGCGATTGGGGCCTGAACATACAGGAGGGTGAGAGGCGTGCAAGGAATAGAGTAAATTGGAACGATGTGGGATACCGGGGTCGACGCGCTGTCAATGGACTGAAGCGTTTGGGGTAAACCATGGAAAGTTTTGTGGGGCCTGGATGTGGAAAGGGATCTGTGGTTTCGGTGCATTATACATCACAGCTAGAGACTTAGTATGAACGAATGTGGCCTTTGTTGTCTGTTTTCCTGGCACTACCTCGTTAACGATGCTGTTTCTTGTGGGGCGGGGTAGCGCCAGGAGGGGATGAAGGCAAGCAAGTCTCCCCGGTCATGGTCATCTTGTGTGAAAAGAAGAAATCTAAAAGAAAAATGATGAAGAAATAGATACAAAAATATTTATATGAAGAAGAGAAAAACGAGAAGGGGAGAGGATTCTACAGCTTCCCTCTTCAAGGTAAAGAGGAGATATCATAACGGTTAATCTTTGTTTGGTCGGTCTTCACACAGAAGTCATGGGAAGCAGCAGCCAGACACGTGACTTGGGTCCAAGCCTTTTGGTGGCAGGAACAAAACGCAGGCAAATAACTCACGAGAAAATAGGCTGAAATTATACCTGTGACACGGAGACGAAAGGCAACTTTAGAAAAACACAAAGGGATGGTCTGGGAGAGAATTAATAACACGGAAGGATTTTGATTTTACTCTTGTGAGTAGAAAGGTCTACACAGAACCACTACAGAAAGATGAACTGCACTCAAAACTAGGGCGAATAAAAGAGTTTCAGCACTATTAAATATAAGCAGGTCTTCACTTCCTCACTTTGAGATGTTTAAAAGTTGCAAGGGAGAGAGTATACATGTTCGGTACAAGCATTAGAGATAGACAGATAGACAGATAGATAGATAGATAGATAGAGAGAGAGAGAGAGAGAGAGAGAGAGAGAGAGAGAGAGAGAGAGAGAGAGAGAGAGAGAGAGAGAGAGAGAGAGCTGAAGTGGTAGAAAGTGGAATTATCAGCTTAAGATTGAATGAGAGTAAATGCTTATGTGAGAAGATCACAAGTATTTCGTACTTGTGGATGTGTTGACGATGAAATTTGTCTTATGTACTTATACTTGAGAAAGTCCTGACGATGTAATTATCTGAAGTATTCATACTTACGAAGGTATTACCGATCGATCGATCGATATTCGTGATGAATAGTTTTAAAGTTGAAACACTGACGTATCTAACCATGATGGTGTTGCTGATAAAACTGACACGACCATTGCGTCCTCATTGGCCGTTTCCTTTTTACCATTGCTCCCGTTACCTTTACCAGTACAATTACTGTTGCTACTGTTCCTTCCAGCTCTACTTAATGTTTGTGGTGTATGTCTGTCTTTTCTTTCTGAGGCGGGGGAGAGAGAGAGAGAGAGAGAGAGAGAGAGAGAGAGAGAGAGAGAGAGAGAGAGAGAGAGAGAGAGAGAGAGAGAGAGAGAGAGAGGGTATCATTAGGTAAGGTGTTACGTTTCATTCACTCGCCAACTATTCAGCGGTGTGGGTTGCGGCGTCCTCGCTCACCAGATGTCACTGTCTGTGAGGTAAAACGCTCCCCTTTCTATTGCTTACACCACGAGACCTAGCCCACCACGAGGCTTTAGCCCACCAAGAAGCCTGGCCTACCACGAGGTTTAGCCCACCGCGGGGACTGGCCCACCACAGGGTCTAGCATACCATAGGGTATAGCCACGCCACGGGGTTTGGCCAATCCGGTGTCTGGCCCACCATGAGGCCCACCAATCCTGGTAGTAGATCAGACACTAGCAATGGCTTCAATGGGCGAACTTTGGCTGGAGGTTAGTCATCGGAAGTGCTAATCAATATATATATATATATATATATATATATATATATATATATATATATATATATATATATATATATATATATATATATTTTTTATACTATTCGCCATTTCCCGCGATAGCGAGGTAACGTTAAGAACAGAGGACTGGGCTTTTGAGGGAATATCCTCACCTGGTCCCCTTCTCTGTTCCTTCTTTTGGGAAATTAAAAAAAAAAAAAAGAGAGGGGAGGATTTCCAGCCACACGCTCCCTTCCCTTTTAGTCGCCTTCTACGACACGCAGGGAATACGTGGGAAGTATTCTTTCTCCCCTATCCCCCTATATATATATATATATATATATATATATATATATATATATATATATATATATATATATATATATATATATATCCCTGGAATAATGTATACAGGATACTTCCACGTATTCCCTGCGTGTCGTAGAAGGCGACTAAAAGGGGACAGAGTGGGGGACTGGAAATCCTCCCTTCCCATCTTCAATTTTCCAAAAGAAGGAACAGAGAAGGGGGCCAAGTGAGGATATTCCCTCTAAGACTGTCAATGGATTGAACCAGAGCGTGTGAAGCGTCTGGGGTAAACCATGGGAAGTTTTGTGGGGTCTGGATGTGGAAAGGGAGCTGTGGTTTCGGTGCATTATACATGACAGCTAGAGACTGAGTGTGAACGAATGTGGCCTTTGTTGTCTTTTTCTAGCGCTACTTCGCGCGCATGCGGGGGAGGGGGTTGTCATTTCATGTGTGGCGGGGTGGCGACGGGAATGAATAAAGGCAGCAAGTATGAATTATGTACATGTTCATATATGTATATGTCTATGTATGTATATATATGTATACGTATAGGTATGTATATGTGCGTGTGTGGACGTGTATGTATATACATGTGTATGTGGGTGGGAAAGTGATTGGTTCTCAGTGAATGTTGGTTTGCGGCAGGGGTGCGTGATGTCTCCATGGTTGTTTAATTTGTTCATGGATGGGGTTGTTAGGGAGGTGAATGCAAGAGTTTTGGAAAGAGGGGCAAGTATGCAGTCTGTTGTGGATGAGAGAGCTTGGGAAGTGAGTCAGTTGTTCGCTGATGATACAGCGCTGGTGGCTGATTCATGTGAGAAACTGCAGAAGCCAGTGACTGAGTTTGGTAAAGTGTATGAAAGAAGAAAGCTGAGAGTAAATGTGAATAAGAGTAAGGTTATTAGATACAGTAGGGGTGAGGGACAAGTCAATTGGGAGGTAAGTTTGAATGGAGAAAAACTGGAGGAAGTGAAGTGTTTTAGATATCTGGGAGTGGATTTGGCAGCGGATGGAACCATGGAAGCGGAAGTGAATCATAGGGTGGGGGAGAGGGCGAAAATTCTGGGAGCCTTGAAGAATGTGTGGAAGTCGAGAACATTATCTCGGAAAGCAAAAAGTGGTATGTTTGAAGGAATAGTGGTTCCAACAATGTTGTATGGTTGCGAGGCGTGGGCTATGAATAGAGTTGTGCGCAGGAGGGTGGATGTGCTGGAAATGAGATGTTTGAGGACAATATGTGGTGTGAGGTGGTTTGATCGAGTAAGTAATGTAAGGGTAAGAGAGATGTGTGGAAATAAAAAGAGTGTGGTTGAGAGAGCAGAAGAGGGTGTTTTGAAATGGTTTGGTCACATGGAGAGAAAGAGTGAGGAAAGATTGACCAAGAGGATATATGTGTCAGAGGTGGAGGGAGCGAGGAGAAGTGGGAGACCAAACTGGAGGTGGAAAGATGGAGTGGAAAAGATTTTGAGTGATCGGGGCCTGAACATGCAGGAGGATGAAAGGCGTGCAAGGAACAGAGTGAATTGGAACGATGTGGTATACCGTGGTCGACGTGCTGTCAATGGATTGAACCAGGGCATGTGAATCGTCTGGGGTAAACCATGGAAAGTTCTATGGGGCCTGGATGTGGAAAGGGAGCTGTGGTTTCGGTGCATTATTACATGACAGCTAGAGACTGAGTGTGAACTAATGGGGCCTTTGTTGGTTTTTTTTTCTAGCGCTACCTCGCACACATGAGGGGAAGGGTGTTGTTATTCCATGTGTGGCGGAGTGGCGATGGGAATGAATAAAGGCAGACAGTATGAACTATGTACATGGGTATATATATATATATATATATATATATGTCTGTGTGTATATATATATATATATATATATATATATATATATATATATATATATATATATATATATATATATATATATATACATTGAGATGTATAGGTATGTATATGTGCTGTGTGTGGACGTGTATGTATATACATGTGTATGTGGGTGGGTTGGGCCATTCTTTGGTCTGTTTCCTTGCGCTACCTCGCTAACGCGGGAGACAGCGACAAAGCAAGATAAATAAAAATAAATAAAATATATATATATATATATATATATATATATATATATATATATATATATATATATATATATATATATATATATACACACACACACACACACACCCTATTTTGAGAAAGACGTAGTGGTAGATGGACAGCTCTGTTGAGTGTAGACCGACTGCAGTAACCAGGATTCGAACCTATGCGCTCGACTCTGGGGAAATGGAATCACCATGACTGGCAGTTCACCATATGCCGTGAAGAGAGGGGAGGAGGATAGGGAATGGGAGGAGGATAGGGAATAAGGAGGAGAGGGAATTGGAAGAGGACAGGGAATTAGCGCCAGGTTTGGGAAAGAAGGAGCAAGTCAGTTCTTAGGTGAGGGTAATGGGATGTGAAGATTTCCTGTGTCTCTCTTGAAGGTGGATCTGTGTTCAGGAAGCTTGTATGGATCATCATGGATCATGTAAGAATGGATGAAAAGATGAGCACACACACACACACACATACTCACACACACACACACAGACAAACATACACATATTTCTACACGCAGGTGCACTCACGGTTTTGCGCTGGCGCAAGCGTTCGTAATCCGTTAACAAGGCAATTCACCAACCCTTAAGCTTGTTTACAAATTATGCAGAACCTGACCACCTGTGGTCATGCGCAGGAAGACTTTCGTAACTTTTCCCAACCTCATTTTCCCCCGGTGCACGAGCAACAACCCCCCCCCCCCCACCCTCGACATTGGCAGTGGGGGCAGGTCCTCATCATGATGACGATGATAATAGAAATTCCTGAAGCATTGTTCAAGTTCTCTCCAGTGTTCGCGACCTTCGCGAATACTTCAGAGAGAGAGAGAGAGAGAGAGAGAGAGAGAGAGAGAGAGAGAGAGAGAGAAGAGGGGGGGGGGTCGGGGAAGGAAGATGTACACTGCATTTGCGTGTGTGTTTGGAGTGGATGGCTGAATTGTGGGGTAAGATACGCGAGATAAAGGTAGAGACGAAGCTAGGGCGTCCTAGCTCCGTTTCTTCGAGGTATATCAACTGACTTATATTTCTCTCTTGTGTCTCCCCTGATGATGTGATTATCACACGAAAGTGCACTTGGGAACTTATCGTGATTCTTTTTACACGTGGACTCATAGGAATATCTTGATCACGCGCACAATTGTGATCCTTTCCAATATATATATATATATATATATATATATATATATATATATATATATATATATATATATATATATATATATATATATATTTATTCATTTATTTATTCATAATACTTTGTCGCTGTCTCCCGCGTTAGCGAGGTAGCGCAAAGGAAACAGACGAAAGAATGGCCCAACCCACCCACATACACATGTATATACATGCCTATACATCTCTACGTATACATATATATACACACACAGACATATACATATATACACATGTACATAAGTACGCCCCGCCACCCCGCCATAAAATGAAATGAAAACCCCCTCCCTCGCATGTGCGCGAGGTAGCGCTAGGAAAAGACAAAGGCCACATGCGTTCACACTTAGTCTCTAGCTGTCATGTATAATGCACCGAAACCAAAGCTCCCTTTCCACATCCAGGCCCCACAAAACTTTCCATGGTTTACCCCAGACGCTTCACATGCCCTGGGTCAATCCATTGACAGCACGTCGACCCCGGTATACCACATCGTTCCAATTCACTCTATTCCTTGCACGCCTTTCACCCTCCTGCATGTTCAGGCCCCGACCACTCAAAATCTTTTCCACTCCATCTTTCCACCTCCAATTTGGTCTCTCACTTCTCCTCGTTCCCTCCACCTCTGACACATATATCCTCTTGGTCAATCTTTCCTCACTCTTTCTCTCCATGTGACCAAACTATTTCAAAACACCCTCTTCTGCTCTCTCAACCACACTCTTTTTATTACCACACATCTCTCTCACCCTTTCATTACTCACTCGATCAAACCACCTCACACCACATATTGTCGTCAAACATCTCATTTCCAGCATATCCACCCGCATATCCACCCTCCTCCGCACAACTCTATCTATAGCCCACGCCTCGCAACCATATATCATTGTTGGAACCACAATTCCTTCAAACATACCCATTTTTGCTTTCCAAGATAACGTTCTCGACTTCCACACATTCTTCAACGCTTCCAGAACTCCCCCACCTCCCTCCCCCATCCTATGATTCACTTCCGCTTCCATGGTTCCATCCGCTGCCAAATCCACTCCCAGATATCTGAAACACTTCACTTCCTCCAGTTTTTCTCCATTCAAACTTACCTCCCAATTGACTTGTCCCTCACCCCTATTGTACCTAATAACTTTGCTCTTATTCACATTTACTCTCAGCTTTCTTCTTTCACAAGCTTTACCAAACTCAGTCACCAGCTTCTGCAGTTTCTCACCTGAATCAGCCACTAACGCTGTATCATCAACGAGCAACAACTGACTCACTTCCCTAGCTCTCTAATCCACAACAGACTGCATACTTGCCCCTCTTTCCAAAACTCTTGCATTCACCTCCCTAACAACACCATCCATAAACAAATTAAACAACCATGTAGACATCATGCACCCCTGCCGCAAACCAACATTCACTGAGAACCAATCACTTTCCTCTCTTCCTACACGTACACATGCCTTACATCCTCGATAAAAACTTTTCACTGCTTCAAACAACTTGCTTTGGATGTTAATGTGCTGAGAGGTGCAACTGGAGGGATGTCTGATCATTATCTTGTGGAGGCTAAGGTGAAGATTTGTATGGGTTTTCAGAAAAGAAGAGTGAATGTTGGGGTGAAGAGGGTGGTGAGAGTAAGTGAGCTTGGGAAGGAGACTTGTGTGAGGAAGTACCAGGAGAGACTGAGTACAGAATGGAAAAAGGTGAGAACAATGGAAGTAAGGGGAGTGGGGGAGGAATGGGATGTATTTAGGGATGCAGTGATGGATTGCGCAAAAGATGCTTGTGGCATGAGAAGAGTGGGAGATGGGTTGATTAGAAAGGGTAGTGAGTGGTGGGATGAAGAAGTAAGAGTATTAGTGAAAGAGAAGAGAGAGGCATTTGGACGATTTTTGCAGGGAAAAAATGCAATTGAGTGGGAGGTGTATAAAAGAAAGAGACAGGAGGTCAAGAGAAAGGTGCAAGAGGTGAAAAAAAGGGCAAATGAGAGTTGGGGTGAGAGAGTATCATTAAATTTTAGGGAGAATAAAAAGATGTTCTGGAAGGAGGTAAATAAAGTGCGTAAGACAAGGGAGCAAATGGGAACTTCAGTGAAGGGCGCAAATGGGGAGGTGATAACAAGTAGTGGTGATGTGAGAAGGAGATGGAGTGAGTATTTTGAAGGTTTGTTGAATGTGTTTGATGATAGAGTGGCAGATATAGGGTGCTTTGGTCGAGGTGGTGTGCAAAGTGAGAGGGGTAGGGAAAATGATTTGGTAAACAGAGAAGAGGTAGTAAAAGCTTTGCGGAAGATGAAAGCCGGCAAGGCAGCAGGTTTGGATGGTATTGCAGTGGAATTTATTAAAAAAGGGGGTGACTGTATTGTTGACTGGTTGGTAAGGTTATTTAATGCATGTATGACTCATGGTGAGGTGCCTGAGGATTGGCGGAATGCGTGCATAGTGCCATTGTACAAAGGCAAAGGGGATAAGAGTGAGTGCTCAAATTACAGAGGTATAAGTTTGTTGAGTATTCCTGGTAAATTATATGGGAGGGTATTGATTGAGAGGGTGAAGGCATGTACAGAGCATCAGATTGGGGAAGAGCAGTGTGGTTTCAGAAGTGGTAGAGGATGTGTGGATCAGGTGTTTGCTTTGAAGAATGTATGTGAGAAATACTTAGAAAAGCAAATGGATTTGTATGTAGCATTTATGGATCTGGAGAAGGCATATGATAGAGTTGATAGAGATGCTCTGTGGAAGGTATTAAGAATATATGGTGTGGGAGGCAAGTTGTTAGAAGCAGTGAAAAGTTTTTATCGAGGATGTAAGGTATGTGTACGTGTAGGAAGAGAGGAAAGTGATTGGTTCTCAGTGAATGTAGGTTTGCGGCAGGGGTGTGTGATGTCTCCATGGTTGTTTAATTTGTTTATGGATGGGGTTGTCAGGGAGGTGAATGCAAGAGTTTTGGAAAGAGGGGCAAGTATGAAGTCTGTTGGGGATGAGAGAGCTTGGGAAGTGAGTCAGTTGTTGTTCGCTGATGATACAGCGCTGGTGGCTGATTCATGTGAGAAACTGCAGAAGCTGGTGACTGAGTTTGGTAAAGTGTGTGAAAGAAGAAAGTTAAGAGTAAATGTGAATAAGAGCAAGGTTATTAGGTACAGTAGGGTTGAGGGTCAAGTCAATTGGGAGGTGAGTTTGAATGGAGAAAAACTGGAGGAAGTGAAGTGTTTTAGATATCTGGGAGTGGATCTGGCAGCGGATGGAACCATGGAAGCGGAAGTGGATCATAGGGTGGGGGAGGGGGCGAAAATTCTGGGAGCCTTGAAGAATGTGTGGAAGTCGAGAACATTATCTCGGAAAGCAAAAATGGCTGTGTTTGAAGGAATAGTGGTTCCAACAATGTTGTATGGTTGCGAGGCGTGGGCTATGGATAGAGTGGTGCGCAGGAGGATGGATGTGCTGGAAATGAGATGTTTGAGGACAATGTGTGGTGTGAGGTGGTTTGATCGAGTAAGTAACGTAAGGGTAAGAGAGATGTGTGGAAATAAAAAGAGCGTGGTTGAGAGAGCAGAAGAGGGTGTTTTGAAATGGTTTGGGCACATGGAGAGAATGAGTGAGGAAAGATTGACCAAGAGGATATATGTGTCGGAGGTGGAGGGAACGAGGAGAAGAGGGAGACCAAATTGGAGGTGGAAAGATGGAGTGAAGAAGATTTTATGTGATCGGGGCCTGAGCATGCAGGAGGGTGAAAGGAGGGCAAGGAATAGAGTGAATTGGAGCGATGTGGTATACCGGGGTTGACGTGCTGTCAGTGGATTGAATCAGGGCATGTGAAGCGTCTGGGGTAAACCATGGAAAGCTGTGTAGGTATGTATATTTGCGTGTGTGGACGTATGTATATACATGTGTATGGGGGTGGGTTGGGCCATTTCTTTCGTCTGTTTCCTTGCGCTACCTCGCAAACGCGGGAGACAGCGACAAAGCAAAAAAAAGAAGAAAAAAAAAAAAAAAAAAAAAATATATATATATATATATATATATATATATATATATATATATATATATATATATATATATATATATATATATATATATTATATTAAATCGCCGTCTCCCGCGTCAGCGAGGGAGCTCAAGGAAACAGACGAAAGAAATGGCCCAACCCACTCACATACACATGTATATACATTAACGCCCATACACGCACATATACATACATACACATATCAATGTATACATACATATGCATACACAGACATGTACATATATACAAATGTACATATTCATACTTGCTTCCTTCATCCATTCCCATCGCCACTCCGCCAAACATGAGATACCATCCCTCCCCCTCCAGCGAGGTAACGCCAGGAAAAGACGAAAAAGGCCACATTTGTTCATACTCAGTCTTTAGCTGTCATGTGTAATGCACCGAAACCACAGCTCCCTTTCCACATCTAGGCTCCACAGACCTTTCCATGGTTTACCCCAGACGCTTCACATGGCCTGGTTCAATGCAAGCACGTCGACCCCAGTATACCACATCGTTTCAATTCACTCTATTCTTTGCACGCCTTTCACCCTCCTCTGTGTTCAGGCCCCGATCACTCAAAATCTTTAACTCTCCATCCTTCCACCTCCAATTTGGTCTCCCGCTTCTCCTTGTTCCCTCCACCTCTGACACATATATCCTCTTTGTCAATCTTTCCTCACTCATTCTCTCCATGTGACCAAACCATTTCAACACACCCTCTTCTGCTCTCCCAACCACCCTTTTTTTCTTACAACACATCTCGCTTACCCTTTCATTATTTACTTGATCAAACCACCTCACACCACATATTGTCCTCAAACATTTCATTTCCAACACAGCCACCCTCCTCCGCACTACCCTATCTATAGCCCATGCTTCGCAACCATATAACATTGTTGGGACCACTATTCCTTCAAACATACCCATTTTTGCTCTCAGAGATATGGTTCTTGCCTTCCACATATTCTTCAACGCTCCTAGAACCTTCACCCACTCCCCCACCTTGTGACCCACTTCCGCTTGCGAGGGTCCATTTGCTGCTACGTCCACTCTCAGATATCTAAAACGCTTAACTTCCTCCAGTTTTTCTCGATACATACAGGGAATATCCTTGCCAACCAGTCTACAACACAGTTACCCTTTTCTTAATGAATTTTACTGCAATACCATCCAAACCCACCGCCTTGCCGAATTTCATCTTTCACAAAGCTTTCACTACCTCTTCACTCTTAACCAAACCATTCTCCCTGACCGTCTCACTTCGCACACCACCCCAACCAAAATACCCGACATCTGCCACTCTATCATCAAATATATTCAACAAACCTTGAAAATACTCACTCTATCCACTTCTTACTTCATCACTACCTGTTATTACTTCTTTCTTGAACCCTTCACTGATGTTCCCATTTGTTCCTTTGTTTTACGCACACTATTTTCCTCCTTCCAAAACATCTTTTCATTCTCCTTAAAATTCAATGATACTCTCCTACTCTGACTCTCATTTGCCATCTTTTTCAACCCTTGCATCTTCCTCTTGACCTCCTTCCGCTTTCTTTTATACATCTCCAAGTCATTTGCACTCCTTACTTGTAAGTATCATCCAAACGCCTCTCTTTTCTCTTTCACTAACAGCTTTATTTCTTCTTTCCCGAACTCACTACCCTTTCGATTCTGCCCATTTCGCACATTTTTTATGCCACATGCATCTTTTGCACATGCCATTACTGCTTCTCTAAATACATCCCATTCCTCACCCACTCCCTTCACGTCATTTGCTCTCACCTTCTGCCATTCTACACTGGTACTACTCCTGGTACTTCGGTACTTCCTAACAGAAGTCCCCTTTCCAAGCTCTCTTACTCTCACCCCTTTCTTTTCCCCAGCATTCTCTCTTCGTCTTTGAAAACCTGTGCAAATCTTCACCTTCGCCTCCACAAGATAGTGGTCAGACATCCCTCCAGTTGCTCCTCTCAACACATTAACATTCATAAGTCTCTCTTTTACACGCCTATTAATCAACACGTAATCCAATAATGCCCTTTGGCCATCTCTCCTACTCACATACGTATATTTATGTATATCTCTTTTTAAACCAGGTATTCCCAATCATTAGTCTTTTTTCAGCAAACAAATCCTTAGGCTCTTCACCATTTCCATTCATAACACTGAATGCCCCATATATACCAATTATACTTTCAACAGCCACATTACTCACCTTCGCATTTAATATATCGAACCTGAGTTTCGTTTACCTTTCCTGATATCCTATATAAACCAAACCCAAAGGGGAGATTGTGGAAAGGGGTTGGTACCTAGCGAGCAATCTCCTTAATGGAGAATCGAACCCAAGTCCACAGAGTCATTATGGTAAATGCTGACCACTACACCATAGAGGAGCTTCTTGCTACACTGCATCAATACTGACAGGGATGTGGTGGCATAGTATGTGGTAAGCGGTGGGTCTGGTGATGTCGAGAGCTACGTGAGGCAACCGTGTGAGACGTCACTGATGGACTGTTTAATGTCATAAGAGGAGAGGTGAGGTTTTAAGGCACATGTGGTGATGTAGAATGAGCTAAGAGATGTAGAGACGCTACTGGCGAGTGATGTCATACGGTGGACTTATGGAGTGACATCAAGGAGAAGCTATTAAGCGAAAGTGAAGTCACTATTTATATAATGATTTCAAATACAGAGTGTTTGTTTCATGGATGGACTAGTGACATGACGTCAACAAGAAGTGATGATGTCTGTCCCGAATGAGTACATAGTGTTTGGGGTTGCTTGGTAATGACATCAAGTGCTGGGAAGTCATAGGTGAGTGGTCTTTACGAAATACGCGTAACTTGTAATGGGTAATATAAGAATATCAATGCTGGAGGAGTGACATCGACAGATGATGTCATCTCTATAAAATAATGTTATGTACAGCTGGTGAAGTAACGAGAGATGGTAAGGATGGAGTGGTGATATGATGTCAGTGGTCTAGTGGGTCATTAGTGACGTCATGTGACATGCACGTCCTTTACTTCCATTCAGCAGAATGAATACATTTTATTCACTGGTTTTCATGGAAGCTTTTCAATTGCCATCTGGTCAAGCCCTTTACGTAACCAAGAAGGGCATCGTTCCAGCTGACCTCTGACCTCCATTGTTTCACGATGGGCGCCTAGCAACACATTGTCGGTGGTAGTTGATATATTCCTAGCATGTACCTTTCTACATGGAAGGGTAGGATAATGGGGAATTAGGTGGGTGGAGGAGAAAGTCCTACTTGTCGAGGAGAGGTCCTGCATATGGAATTGAATCCCATAGAATGTGGTATGAGGCCGCTTTACAATGGTAAAGGGCTTTGGCCCTCATGGGTATGGAGGGTTGGGAAGGTGGAAGAGGAGAAGGACGAGGAAGAAGATGAGGATGTATGGAAAAGCTTTTACTACCTCTTCTCTGTTTACCAAATCATTTTCCCTAACCCTCTCACTTTGCACACCACCTCGACCAAAACACCTATATCTGCCACTCTATCATCAAACACATTCAACAAACCTTCAAAATACTCGCTCCATATCCTTCTCACATCACCACTACTTGTTATCACCTCCCCATTAGCCCCCTTCACTGAAGTTCCCATTTGCTCCCTTGTCTTACGCACTCTATTTACCTCCTTCCAAAACATCTTTTTATTCTCCCTAAAATTTAACGATACTCTCTCACCCCAACTCTCATTTGCTCTCTTTTTCACCTCTTGCACCTTTTTCTTGACCTCCTGCCTCTTTCTTTTATACATATCCCACTCATTTGCATTATTTCCCTGCAAAAATTGTCCAAATGCCCCTCTCTTCTCTTTCACTAATAATCTTACTTCTTCATCCCACCACTCACTACCCTTTCTAATCTGCCCACCTCCCACGCTTCTCATGCCGCAAGCATCTTTTGTGCAAGCCATCACTGCTTCCCTAAATACATCCCATTCCTCCCCCACTCCCCTTACCTCCTCTGTTCTCACCTTTTTCCATTCTGTACTCAGTCTCTCCTGGTACTTCCTCACACAAGTCTCCTTCCCAAGCTCACTAACTCTCACCACTCTCTTCACCCCAACATTCTCTCTTCTTTTCTGAAAACCCCTACAAATCTTCACCTTCGCCTCCACAAGATAATGATCAGACATCCCTCCAGTTGCACATCTCAGCACATTAACATCCAAAAGTCTCTCTTTCGCGCGCCTATCAATTAACACGTCGTAATCCAATAATGCTCTCTGGCCATCTCTCCTACTTACATACGTATACTTATGTATATCTCGCTTCTTAAACCAGGTATTCCCAATCACCAGTCCTTTTTCAGCACATAAATCTACAAGCTCTTCACCATTTCCATTTACAACACGGAACACCCCATGTATACCAATTATTCCCTCAACTGCCACATTACTCACCTTTGCATTCAAATCACCCATCACTATAACCTGGTCTCGTGCATCAAAATTACTAACACACTCAGTCACCTGCTTCCAAAACACTTGCCTCTCATGATCTTTCTCCTCATGCCCAGGTGCATATGCACCAATAATCACCCATCTCTCTCCATCAACTTTCAGTTTTACCCATATCAATCTAGAATTTACTTTCTTACATTCTATCACATACTCCCACAACTCCTGTTTCAGGAGTAGTGCTACTCCTTCCCTTGCTCTTGTCCTCTCACTAACCCCTGACTTTACTCCCAAGACATTCCCAAACCACTCTTCCCCTTTACCCTTGAGCTTCGTTTCACTCAGAGCCAAATAATCCAGGTTCCTTTCCTCAAACATACTACCTATCTCTCCTTTTTTCTCATCTTGGTTACATCCACACACATTTAGACACCCCAATCTGAGCCTTCGAGGAGGATGAGCACTCCCCGCGTGACTCCTTCTTCTGTTTCCCCTTTTAGAAAGTTAAAATACAAGGAGGGGATAGGGGAGAAAGAATACTTCCCACGTATTTCCTGCGTGTTGTAGAAGGCGACTAAAAGGGAAGGGAGCGGGGGGCTGGAAATCCTTCCCTCTCTCTTTTTTTTTTTTTTTTCAAAAGAAGGAACAGAGAAGGGGGCCAGATGAGGATATTCCCTCAAAAGTCCAGTTCTCTGTTCTTCATGCTACCTCGCTAACGCAGGAAATGGCGAATAGTATGAAAGAAAAAAGATATATATATATATATATATATATATATATATATATATATATATATATATATATATATATCGTAATGTAAATGAAATGGTCTGGGTAGAGCATTCACTTGCCCGTGCCGTTTCAGCTACCATAAAAAACACAATAGGTGTTACACTAGGCGCCACGACGGGGTCGAGTGACTAGCTGGGTGGACGGGGGAGAAAGTAGTGCATCTCGGGAGTGGCTGAGGCCAAACATGTCGTTGGTCATCTTGATAAACGCGCGTCGCCGCTTCTCCCTAGTTGTCCGACACTTCCTGACGCGACTGGTGGGGCCGGGAATCGAACCCCGACGGTGAAAATGTCGGGGTGAAAGTGATTGTAATTGCGCGTGTTTCCTATAAAGGACAGGTTACGTCACTTGGCCGCTGCAACCACACAACGGTTAATCTTAGGTCAGGGTCGAAAACTAATGATAATCATGGCTAACCTATAACCTCAATGATTACAACTATCAAACAACAGTACCAACAACAACAACAACAAAATATTGATAAAACTAGTAGTAGTAGTAGTGGTAGTAGTGGTAGAAGTAGTAGTGGTAGTAGTTGCAGTAGTAGCAGTAGGAGTATTTGTAGTAGGAGTAGTACTAATTGTAGTAATAGTAGAAGTAACAGTAGTAGTAATAGCAGTAGTAGTAATATTCATGAAGATGATACTGATAATGATACCAATAACTAAAAGTAACAGTAATGATAATTATAATAATGACAGTAGTAGTAGTAGTAATGATAATAATGACAATAATGATAGTAGTAGTAGTAATGATAATGACAATAATGATAGTAGTAGTAGTAATGATAATGACAATAATGATAGTAGTAGTAGTAATGATAATGACAATAATGATAGTAGTAGTAGTAGTAATAATGACAACAATGATAGTAGTAGTAATAACAAAATCATCATCAACAACAACAACAACAACAACAACAATAATGACACTAACAATAAAATAATGATAATAATAATAATAATAATAATAATAATAATAATAATAATAATAATAATAATGATGATGATAATAATGATAATAATAATAATAATGATAATAATAATAATAATAATAATAATAATAATAATAATAATAATAATAATAATATGGTATTGGTCTTTCCAAGTTAGTGTGAACATACAAGAGACCAGGTTGGAACCCCGCCAAGTGCCGGGCTGGAGGGTGACGGACCCTGCAAAATGATTCTGGCTTCTGAGTTCAGGCGGTCATGTCTGTTCCCCAACCCTGCATGAGATGTGTAGAAAATGTGATATAAAATGGCCGACCAGTTATGAGCGGTCTTGTCCGCACTCTTCTAGAATTACTGACACCAAGGCTAAGAGCTGTTCTGATACTTTTCTGTTCTCATTTACTCATGAATGATAATAGAAATATATATATATATATATATATATATATATATATATATATATATATATATATATATATATATATATATATATATATATATGTATTCATGGTTCCATCCGCTGCCAGATCCACTCCCAGATATCTAAAACACTTTACTTCCTCCAGTTTTTCTCCATTCAAACTTACCTCCCAATTGCCTTGACCCTCAACCCTACTGTACCTAATAACCTTGCTCTTATTCACATTTACTCTTAACTTTCTTCTTTCACACACTTTACCAAACTCAGTCACCAGCTTCTGCAGTTTCTCACATGAATCAGCCACCAGCGCTGTGTCATCAGCGAACAACAACTGACTCACTTCCCAAGCTCTCTCATCCCCAACAGACTTCATACTTGCCCCTCTTTCCAAAACTCTTGCATTCACCTCCCTAACAACTCTATCCATAAACCAATTAAACAACCATGGAGACATCACGCATTCTTGCCGCAAATCGACATTCACTGGGAACCAGTCACTTTCCTCTCTTCCTGTTCGAACACATGCATCCTCGATAAAAACTTTTCATTGCTTCTAGCAACTTACCTCCCACACCATATACTCTTACTATCTTCCACAGAGCAGCTCTATCAACCCTATCATATGCCCTCTCCAGATCCATAAATGCTACATACAAATCCATCTGTTTTTCTAAGTATTTCTCACATACATTCTTCAAAGCAAACACCTGATCCACACATCCTCTACCATATATATATATGTGTGTGTGTGTGTGTGTGTGTGTGTGTGTGTGTGTGTGTGTGTGTGTGTGTGTGTGTGTGTGTATGTGTGTGTGTGTGTGTACGATCGAACCAGAAGGACCTCTCACTTGGCGCTGGCCTTATGGAGGCAAAGAGGGTTTATGAAGAAGGCGTGAGATCCTCTTTTTGAAATTAAGAGGCCAATCCCCGACCTACTTGTTAAAGGTCTATACAGCAAAGTTCTCTCCCACTAACTCAACTGCCATGAGAGGGAGAGCTTGGGTAGTAGAGTACTGGAACGCCCAAGACCCCTGCTAGTCTAAAGCACACTTCTTTAGCCACACCTATCCTACTAAGTAGACTGTAGATAGCAGCTGCCCATGGAAGTACTGCCCTCCCGACTTAGGAGTGTTGAAATGATGGCGGGAACCATCTTAAACCCTCCTTGTCAGTATGTTGCAGACAGTAGCTCTTCAGGGAAAGTACTATCCTCCTGACTTAAGAATGTTAAGGCGGTGTCTGTAACCATCTTAACCTCTTTGTTCCTGGATTGTCGGTCTTGTTTTTTGTCTTACTAAAACTAAGGTAACGAGCGAGCCTCAACATCCCCCTAAATGCACCATACACTTATCCTATTCATATCTTATTCGCATCTGCAATTCTCTCCTTTTTCTCTGCATACACCTCAAAATACATACGTACCAGAGCTCAACAGGACTATGGCCAGTCTAGTTCCTGGCACCCTGGAGAGCGAAGAATCTCCGAAACCACGTCTATCTCTTGTTGCCAAGGAGAGAGAGGGATCAGGTAGTAACAGTACGTTCCTTGGCTGACCCTTGCCTCTTTAATAGACCCGACCCTTCGTCCATTCATTTCACCAACATTCGCTGTCTTTCCATTAATTTTTCCTGTTGAACATCATATGGCTGGTACCTTTTCAGGATTTCTTCTGTTGAACACCATATGGCTATTGCCTTCCCCAATCATTTCTTCTGTCGAACAGCACCAGAATAGGACCTCTCCTAGTATTTCACATCTATCGGAGACTCACCTTTTTATTGGAGTTTTTATTCATTCTTTTCACATCCCCATCTCTAACCTTCACTCACAGTTCCCTTTCAAAGGACCACTCTGTGATTAACATCAATACGTCTGCTGTACGCCTCGTAGATCTCGAATCTGCAAACATTGACGCCATCTGAATGTGTTCCTCAACTACCTAAATGTATATTTCTTTGTTTCACTTACTGCTCTCATGACTCTACATACTCTATAATGTTCTTTGATAATATATTCCCCTATTACGAGGCAGTAACTTTCTCCTATCCTTAAACTGAGGTCCTCTGCGTAAGAAATTCTATCATGCAACATATGGAATAGTTGCCTACTACACAGATAGTGAGGACCTGACTGTGACACACGTGTTTCCTGTTTATAATGTCACTGTGTATAGGGAGGGACCTCTCAAAGTGTGATCTATGTACTGTGGTAGTCCTTGTGATCCCTCTCGCCTGGTGGCATGTCCATGAAGGAAAAATGATGGTATACGTACACACACACACACACACACACACACACACACACACACACATACACACACACACACACACACACACACACACACACACACACAGGCTTTGGTTAAACCCTGTCTTCCAGCAAATCCCACAGTTTTCCCTGGGGATGTTTGAGAGTGTACAGGATAGTTTATTACTCAGGGAGGATGGTGCGCTGTCTATCCAACTAGTTAACTATCCGTATATCACTTTTATCAGTATGTCTGTCTCTCGTAGCACCTGTCACCTTCTATGAACATTTTCACAAACTTATCTTTTTCTTACCTTCAAGTAAGTTCCCGTCTCTTTTCTCCATTCAAATCATATGCACACTAAGGAGAAAGGTGTGTGCCTCTCTTAGTTATTAAGATATACCCTCCCTCCTCTCCCTACCTTGCACTCGCTTTAACTACACCTGTCGTCCATTACATCAATTACCACAACCTGTCCAATTGCGCTCTAGATAATAATTGAACTTCACACTCAAGAACCTTCCCTTACGTTTTCCAACCTTTATCGCAACCAATCAATTTCTGGGATGGTTTCATCGCTCGCATCTCATCAGAGGCTAATCTTTAATCGGCCTTTTGTGACGTGGATTGACGCCTAGATTAAAGAATCGCTTGTTTTTGATACCACTTGGTATATCTTAGGTCGATCCATGTTGAATTTACATTGGACTGGAAGAGTCACTGCCGATTTGCATGTGTGAGTTGAGTGAATGAGTATTCTGTCATGTCTCAAACACACTACTTAGTCTAAGGTGTTAGTTGTTAGACTCTGTCTGTCTGTCTGTCTCTCTTATTCTTCTTCTATGTCTCCTCTCATCGTCTTCTTCTAAGTCTCTACTCATCTTCTTCTGTCTCTACTCATCTTCTTCTTCTTCTTCTTCTTCTTCTTCTTCTTCTATGTCTCTACTCATTTTCTTCTTCTATGTATCTATTCATCTTTGCATCAGTTTTCTCTCCTTTATACCTACCTCTGTACCAAACTGCCTTATACCTACCTCTTTACCAAACTATCTATCTATCTATCAACACCTCTCCAACAACAAACAAACCAGAACAGAAAGAGCCAACAAACAGCAACGACGCTACTAATACAAGAGAAAAGCTACAACAGCAACGTCACGATCTCCACCAACAGCACCACTAGCCTCACCTACACTATCACCAACAACAGCAGCACCACCAGCCTCACCCACAGTATCACCAACAACAGCAGCACCACCAGCCTCACCCACAGTATCACCAACAACAGCAGCACCACCAGCCTCACCCACACTATCACCAACAACAGCAGCACCACCAGCCTCACCCACGCTATCACCAACAACAAGTTGACCCACACGAACAACACAAGTTTTCACCTTCTGGCTCCATGCAGCACCTCACCAAGCTGGCACATAAGGAATTTATCGATGCCCCTCTCCTTCGCTTCTAGCTGCTTCAACGTGGTTCTCACTTCAGCTGCTCCTGCTGTTGCAAGGGTTTATAACCCACTGTTCATATTTACACGTCATCTTCGGCAGAGAGAGAGAGAGAGAGAGAGAGAGAGAGAGAGAGAGAGAGAGAGAGAGAGAGAGAGAGAGAGAGAGAGAGGAGAGAGAGGAGAGAGAAGTGAAAAAGGGGAGGGGAAGGTGTTTTTCTCTGGGTATCGCCCAGTTAAATGGTTAAAGGATTTTATGGGGTCAAAGGTTAGATAACCCAAAATCGTATATTCTAAGCTACTGTTTCGCACGCTCTCAAATAAATGAGACGGAACGCTACAGACTGAAAACTTTCTGAGGGACCCACACAAAGCACAACAGATGTGAGCGGTTTCTTCAGGGATTAGGAAAAAAAATAATCATCACTCGGACATTTTTCAGCGTTCATGAAATTTGCCACAAAAATGACGTTTCCTGGCTAATCTTTGGGTCACAGATTACCAAATACTGAAAAAATGGTCATTATTTGGCATTTGCAGTCGATATTCATGAAATTTGGCACAAAAAAAAAGCCTTTCCAGATCCCCGACCGCCACACAGTACCGACAACAAGTGTGTGACGACCAGTATTCTTGGCTTTTACTAGATGTCAGAGGTTACCACAGGGTACTATTACTGCTACCGCTCCTGCTGCTGCTTCTCCTACCGTCGCCTGTTGCTCCTACAAGTTTCTCTGCTACTCCTATTAGTTTCTCTGCTGCTCCTACTTGTCCTTCTGCTGCTCCTGCTAGTTCTTCTACTGCTCCTACTCGATCTTCTGCTGCTTCTGCTCGTTCTACCACTATTTCCGCTACTACTAACGTCATGTCACATGCAGTTGATGGACATGCTCTTCTCTCACTCTCACTCGTCCATGCTTATTTCCCGTGAGTCTTCAAGATGCTCCAATCTTCATCGGGTCTTACTGGTCGGAACCAATCATTTCCAATGTTTGTTGGTTGTCACCAGGTCTCACCAGCTCTCCCCAATCCTTGATGGTTCTTACTAGCTCTCACCAATCCAATGGTAAGTAATATTTACCTATCCTCCCCAGGCCTTGATAATCGTCACCAACATTCAAACTCCTTCACAACTTCCCTCCCATCATCAAGATTTCCTCACCCTCACTACTGTTCTCTAGTCTTCACCTAAACTCGCAAGTCCAACACGGTTATCAACCATCCTCACACGTCCGCATTTGGTCCTCACACGTTTACATTGGTCCTCACCCATCCTTACAATTCGTCATTAGTTCTCATCCATCCTAACACGTCCATCTTCACGCGTCCACATTAGGTCCTCACCCTTCCACACAACGTATACATTGGTCCTCATCAACCTTTACCAGTCTCCTCTGGCCCTCACCCATCCTCACAATTTCCCGTCACTCCAGACGCAGGACTCTGCCGTCAAACCAGTCCGCCTCACCACACCACAATCCAAACCGTCAACTTTTCCCCATCAAGGGGTCACCGCGAACAAGCACCTTCGCCTGCGTTACCCTCGCCACTCCCCTAAATGACCCTCTGACCCATCCACCCACCCGAAGTCATGACCCCCGAGCCGGGATGGTGATGACCTCTCTAGGAACTGTGGTCGTGACGCGACACGTCACCTACCATGCCATTACGATTCATAGACCACAGCGACGTGATGCCTCCAGCGACAGAGATACAGCAAAGGCTCTAACAACCTTAGATTCACCAGTTGTGAGGAAGACGACGACTTACGGCAGAGTTCTCTGAGGTCGAAGCGTCTAAAATATACGGTCTTAAACAGTAAGTGCAGTTTACGCGTTGTGTGTGGTCGATGACAACATGCGAACTGCACTTTGCGTCGTACGTTAGTTCTCTCCATTCGCTCCTCAGGGTCATAGAAGAGCACAGCTAGTGTGTGAGGAGACTATACGCGGAGTACCTAGCTAAACTGCGTTAAACAAGCGTAAAGGAAGATGGTGAGGAGCTGCTGAATCATCGACGACAATAGCGCGGGCTATATGGCACAAGCACTCTCTAGTGACACATTCCCTTCCCTCCCCGTCGACGCCCTCCGTAACCGAGCACTTTCCTGAACACTTCCAGCCATCTCACTTCCCGGAGGAG
>NC_092287.1:27958837-27968837 GCF_036320965.1 Panulirus ornatus | reverse complement strand
ATATATATATATATATATATATATTGGTAAGGATCACAATTTTGCGCGTGATCAAGTATATTCCTATGAGTCCACGGGAAAAATGAAACACAGTAAGTTCCCAAGTGCACTTTCGTGTAATAATCACATCATCAGGGGAGACACAAGAGAGAAATATAACAGTCAGTTGATATACAACGAAGAGACGTAGCTAGGACGCCATTTGGTAAACATGCGATTGTCCAAGACAGATAACGAGCGTATCATAAAATTATGTGGACAAGAAGGTGAAGTGTTTACAAATTCTATCAACAATAAAGTTATCCAATTGGTTTAGACCTTCACTAATATTAAGATTATTATTCTTTGTGTATTATCAGATACACAAAGAATTATAATCTTACAATATATGCAGACCGAGAGGAACGTTGTCAGTACTGTTGGTAATAGTGGTGGTAGTGGTTACACTAATGTGGCAGCACTGCTTCCTGAGCCAACAGTGACACCAAGATTGACAATGTTGGCAGTGATGCTCACAGTAAGATGGTACTAGTAATCCTGACAACAGCTGATATGAAAATACTGACATCACCAAATGTGATAACTGTGTTGGCAAAGACGTTGGTAACAGTGAAGGTTGAGTGATAGATGCAGTCACTCTCTCCTCCCCACAACCACTTGACAGTGTCTGTCTTAACTGGTTTGGTGTAGCCCATATAGAGAGGGGAGGGCTCCACACATTGCATCAGTGGCATTGCTATTAACGGAGACAATATGTGATGAAGATTGGCGCAACTTTCCCTTATCATTATTGTTATCATTATTATCACTATTATCATTATTATTGTCATTATTATCATTATCATTCACTGCTACAATGTGGTCTGGCAATACATCAAAGTTACTCCAATGGAGAATCTTCTTTCTGATTCATCACCACGACTATTCCTTATTTTCTTACGAGATTCTTTGGTAATCTAGAAGTTTCTTAAATACACTTAGAAATAGGATAGGAGAACACTGTCAGACGTACTCCAGTAATACACATTATGCCAATGGAAGTATTTAAAGCTAAATACATTACAAATGATAAAACATGATGCCATGTAAATTATTTCCACCGTTTCATTGGTAAACAGACGCCAAAAATGTTTTTCTTGTCAACCCAGCAACGTGGTCCTCCTATGAGGGTTGGGCAGGGGGAAGGGAGAGAGGGAGGCTTGCATTTCTTCAGGCAGTGCGTCTCTGGGTTTGGTATGCGCACAACTGCCACATTATTGTCACCTGAAATCTGGATCAGGTCGCCTTCTCCTCACTATGATAGAGCCCCTCGGACGCCACACGGTGACGTAGACACATTCGTTTTGCTCGAAGATCAGAGAGAGAGAGAGAGAGAGAGAGAGAGAGAGAGAGAGAGAGAGAGAGAGAGAGAGAGAGAGAGAGAGAGAGAGAGGAGTTAATAAATTCACTTTCTCATTCCAGCTTCAAGTGAAGGGTTATGGGCAAAGGGGGTAAGAGGAGAGAGAGATGTGTTTGGGGGTGGGGGGGGGGGTGTTTACTCTCTACATCTTAAGTGAAGGGAAGCAGGACAGGACACGTGGAAGGAGAAAGGATGACAGAGAGGGGGGGGGGGGGGATCTGGTGATGATGGGGTTGTCTAGGAAGAGGGAGGGAGATGCTTCGGGAAAGTGGACCAGCGCCAACGCGTGTGAAAAGGAAGCTAATAGAGAAAGATGGCAAAAATGTGGGTTCGAACTATGAGGTATATGAGAGAAGGAATCTTTAAGTTAATTTGTCTTGCCAAGATGGGGTCCTTAATAGATGAAGATGGGGGTCCTTTAAGGTAGTGGCAGAAGTCCTAGGATGTCTTGTAATGCCGGGATGTGATCCTGGTGACTCAACGAAAGGTGTAGTGGTGGGGCGGCGCGCGCGTGGGGTCACGAATGCTGCACCTCTCCACTATATTATGTAACCAAGTAAATAGCGAATTTTCGATTTACATGTGTCATAAAGAATTAAAAGAATATACATATATATATATATATATATATATATATATATATATATATATATATATATATATATATATATATATATATATACTTTCTTCTTTCATACTATTCGCCATTTCTCGCCTCAGCGAGGTAGCGTTAAGAACAGACGAATCGGCCTCTGAGGGAATATCCTCACACGGCCCCCTTCTCTGTTCCTTCCTTTGTAAAAAAAAAAAAAAAAAAAAGAGAGGGGAAGATTTCCAGCTCCCCGCTCCCTTCCCTTTCTAGTCGCCTTCTACGACACACAGGAAATACATGGGAAGTATTCATTCTCCCCTATCCCCAGGGATATATATATATATATATATATATATATATATATATATATATATATATATATATATATATATATATATATATATATTGGAAGGATCACAATTTTGTGCGTTATCAAGATATATACACACACACACACACACACACACTCACATATATATATATATATATATATATATATATATATATATATATATATATATATATATATATATATATATATAATTAAGAGATGAGGCCCCTCGAGTGTACAACTCCTTCCTCGTGTTGGATGAAATAGTAATTACACACACGCACACACACACACACACACACACACACACACACACACACGCACACACACACACACACACACACACACACACACACACACACACACACGTTGAAGTTAAAATCACGTAAAATATTGAAGAGAACCACTGCAAATCCCTCAGATTATATGCAAACAGACACAGACAGGATCTTTTAAACGAGTTAGAATGTCAACCAATCCCATCCATAACCTTTAATCCTCTTGAAAAGGATCAAAGCTAAGATGACGGTAGGAAGACGTGTGACTTTGTAACATATGGGCTTTGTCTCTTGCTGTACCGATAGTTGAACTCTGGGGTCACTGCAGTGAACAGTGAAGAATAATACTCTGTGACTGGGACAGTGAAGGGGTCGAAATGTTTAAGTTGCGAAAGTGTTTAACAAATAAAAGCTTTATTGGGATATACTGGCGTCGACAAATTGATTTTCCTAAGTGCTTCCTTGAATTAATCTTAGAATTTGAATTTGATTTGAGAAATTTATTCAGTAATGGTTCTGCATGATGAATGAGCTGAAAAAAGTGATTTCTTCCATACCTCTCTGATAACTCAAGTCTTTGTATATCATTATTAAAAATCCATCCTCAATACTATGCTATTTGTGAAAACGACCGACAAAATTTGTGCTATAAAGACCTCAGACGATCATCAATAAACCTAGAATATGTGACAGCGTCTAAACCAGCTGGAAAAGCCAAACATATTTGTGCACAACTGTCTACGATTTTCGAATTTACATTCATTGTGAAACCTCTCCACATACGAGCAGGGAGGCCAGACGAGGTCGGGCTGTAACATTCCACTCGTAAAGACACATAAAAACTTGTTCAATCACCGACAGGACGGGCTAGGCAACCTATGAGGTGGAGCATTGTAGGCCAAGAGGATGCAGAATAAAATAATTTGTATCGCTCGCTACAGATAGTGTGAACACAAGTAAATAACTCTAGATTATCTAACTCGTGGGACAGCCAAAGTTTGAATGAAGAAAAATTGGAGGAAGAGAAGTGTTTTAGATATCTGGGAGTGGACGTACCAGCGCATGGAACCATGGAAGCGGAAGTGAGTCATAGGTGGGGGAGGGGGCGAAGGTTCTGGGAGCGTTGAAGAATGTGTGGAAGGAGAGAACGTTATCTTGGAGAGCAAAAATAGGTATTTTTGAAGGATTAATAGTTCCAACAATCTATATATATATGTATATATATATATATATATATATATATATATATATATATATATATATATATATATATATAAACGCCCATACGCGAACATATGCATATACACATATACATACACATACACAGACATATACATATATACACTTGTATATATTCATACTTGCTTGCCTTCATCCATTTTCGGCGCTACCCCGCCCCACAGGAAACAGCATCGCTACGCCCTGCTTCAGCGAGGTAGCGCCAGGAAAACAGACAAAAAAAGGCCACATTCGTTCACACTCAGTCTCTAGCTGCCATGTGTAATGCACCGAAACCACAGCTCCCTTTCCACATCCAGGCCCCACAGACCTTTCCATGGCTTACCCCAGACATTTCACATGCCCTGGCTCAGTCCAGTGACAGCGCGACGACCCCAGTATATATATATATATATATATATATATATATATATATATATATATATATATATATATATATATATATATGCAAGAGTTTTGGAAAGAGGGGCAAGTATGCAGTCTGTTCTGGATGAGAGAGCTTGGGAAGTGAGTCAGTTGTTGTTCGCTGATGATACAGCGCTGGTGGCTGATTCATGTAAGAAACTGCAGAAGCTGGTGACTGAGTTTGGTAAAGTGTGTGAAAGAAGAAAGTTAAGAGTAAATGTGAATAAGAGCAAGGTTATTAGGTACAGTAGGGTTGAGGGTCAAGTCAATTGGGAGGTAAAGTTGAATGGAGAAAAACTGGAGGAAGTAAAGTGTTTCAGATATCTGGGAGTGGATCTGGCCGCGGATGGAACCATGGAAGCGGAAGTGAATCATAGGGTGGGGGAGGGGGCGAAAATTCTGGGAGCCTTGAAGAATGTTTGGAAGTCGAGAACATTATCTCGGAAAGCAAAAATGGGTATGTTTGAAGGAGTAGTGGTTCCAACAATGTTGTATGGTTGCGAGGCGTGGGCTATGGATAGAGTTGTGCGCAGGAGGGTGGATGTGTTGGAAATGAGATGTTTGAGGTCAATATCTGGTGTGAGGTGGTTTGATCGAGTAAGTAATGTAAGGGTAAGAGAGATGTGTGGAAATAAAAAGAGTGTGGTTGAGAGAGCAGAAGAGGGTGTTTTGAAATGGTTTGGTCACATGGAGAGAATGAGTGAGGAAAGATTGACCAAGAGGATATATGTGTCAGAGGTGGAGGGAGCGAGGAGAAGTGGGAGACCAAATTGGAGGTGGAAAGATGGAGTGAAAAAGATTTTGAGTGATCGAGGCCTGAACATGCAGATGGGTGAAAGGCGTGCAAGGAATAGAGTGAATTGGAACGATATGGTATACCGGGATCGACGTGCTGTCAATGGATTGAACCAGGGCATGTGAAGCGTCTGGAGTAAACCATGGAAAGTTCTGAGTTGCCTGGATGTGGAAAGGGAGCAGTGGTTTCGGTGCATTATTACATGACAGCTAGAGACTGAGTGTGAACGAATGGGGCCTTTGTTGTCTTTTCCTAGCGCTACCTCGCACACATGAGGGGAGAGAGGGTTGTTATTGGGGAACGAATAAAGGCAGACAGTATGAATTATGTACATGTGTATATATGTATATGTCTGTGTGTGTATATAGAGATGTATAGGTATGTATATTTGCGTGTGTGGACGTGTATGTATATACATGTGTATGTGGGCGGGTTGGGCCATTCTTTGGTCTGTTTCCTTGCGCTACCTCGCTAACGCGGGAGACAGCGACAAAGCAAAATAAATAAATAATAAAATATATATATTCTTTTTTATTTATTTCATTTATCATATTTATTATACTCTGTCGCTGTCTTCCGCGTTGGCGAGGTAACGCAAAGAAACAGACGAAAGAATTGACCAACCCACCCATATACACATGTATATACACGCACACACACACACACACACACACATATATATATATATATATATATATATATATATATATATATATATATATATATATATGCTATTGATATGGTCCATTTTCCTCCAAGGTTAAGTTACTTATAATGCAAATTTCTCCGTAATTTAGAAAAAGATACCAATTCCAGTATTCTTCAGCAAAATTTCATGTAAATCTTAACGAGGAGAAAAGAGAAGAAAATATTTTTCTGTTTTACTTTGTGTTAAGCCTGATACAAATGTTGTATATCAGCTGACATATATTTCTTACTTGTATCTTCCCTGGTGATGTGAGTATTACACGAAAGTGCACTTGGGAACTTATCGTCTTTCATTTCCCCGTGAACCCATGGGAATATATTTTATATCATCATTATACTTAGTCGCTGTCTCCCGCGTTAGCGAGGTAGTGCAGGGAAACAGACGAAAGAATGGCCCAATCCACCCACATTCTAATGCATATACATAAACGCCCACACACGTATATATACATACCTATACATTTCAACGTGTACATACATATACATACACAGACATATACATATATACACATGTACATATTCATACTTGCTGCCTTCCTCCATTCTCGTCGCCACCCCGCCCTACAGGGAACAGCACCGCCAATCCTTGCGTCAGCGAGGTAGCGCCAGGAAATCAGACTAAAAAGGCTACATTTGTTCACACTCAGTCTCTAGCTGTCGTGTGCAATACACCGAAACAACTCCTTATTCACATCCAGGCCCTACAGACCTTTCCATGGTTTACCCCAGACGCTTCACATACCCTGGTTCATTTCATTGACAACATTTCGACACCGGTATACCACATCGTTCCAATTCACTCTATTCCTTGCACGCTTCTCACCCTCCTGCATGTTCAGGCCCCGATCGCTCAAAAATCTTTTTCACCCCATCCTTACACCTCCAATTTAGTCTTCCGCTTCTTCTTGTTCCCTCCCCCTCTGACACATATATCCACTTTGTCAGAATTTCCACAATCAATTTCTGCATATGTCCAAACCATTTCAACACACCCTCTTCTGCTTTCTCAACCACACCCTTTTCATTGCCACATGTGTCTCTTGCCCTTTCATTACTTACTCGATCAAACCACCTCACACCACATAGTGTCCTCATACATTTCATTTCCAACACATGCACCCTCCTCCGTACAACACTATAGCCCATTCCTTGCAACTATATAGTATTGCTGAAACCACTTTTCCTTCAAACATGCCCATTTTCGCTCTCCGAGAAATCTTTCTTTCCACACATTCTTCATCGCTCCCAGAAATTTCGCCCCCCTCGTCAACCCTATGACTCACTTCTACTTCCGTGGATCCATTCGATGCTAAGTCCACTCCCAAATATGCAAAACACTTCACTTCTTCCAATTTTTCTCCATTCAAACTCACATCCCAACTAACTTGTCCCTCAACATTGTTGAACCTAATAACCTTGCTCTTACTCACATTTACTCTCAACTATCTCCATTCACACACTTTTCCAAACTCAGTCACCAGCGTCTGCAGTTTCTCATTTTCACCAGTACTGTATCATCAGCAAACAACAACTGGCTCACTTCCCAGGCCCTCTCATCCCCACCAGACAACATACTCGCCCCTCTCTCTAAAACTCTTGCATTTATCTCCCTAACCACTTCATCCATAAACAAATTAAACAACCGTGGGGACATCACACACCAATGCCGGAGACTAAGGTTCACTAGGAACTAGTCACTCTCCTCTCCTCATACTCGTACACATAACTTACACCCTTGATAAAAACTTCTCTGCTTCTAGCAGTTTATCTCCCACACCATATACTCTTAAGACCTTACACAAAGCATCTCTATCCGCTCTCTCATATGCCTTCTCCAGATCCATAAATGCTACATACAAATCTATCTGTTTCTCTAAGTACTTTTCGGACACATTCTTCAAAGGTAACACCTGATCCACACCGCCTGTACCACTTCTCAAAGCACAACGCAAAATCTTCACCGATTATTCCTTAAATGAAAAGTTTTAGAAAAAAAAATGAAAGCAGGTCAATCATCATTATCCTTTATATATATATATATATATATATATATATATATATATATATATATATATATATATATATATATATATATATATGATTACATGTATGCACATGTCGACATAGAGACTGGGTATTTGTCTGGTCGAGCGTGCGTGGCTGGCGAGTCAAACAGGTTCCTCACTATGTAAAAAGAATTCCAACACCTTTTTAGTATTCAAAGAAGCATCGCTTATCACCAAATGCTTTACCATAATTTTGTACGTCTGATAATAAGCATATCTATAGTAATGAAAAGTAGTATATGTATATACTACTACATGTGTATATATGTATATGTCTGTGTGTGTATATACATGTGTACATTGAGATGTATGGGTATGTATATTTGCGTGTGGGGACGTGTATGTATATACATGTGTATGGGGGTGGGTTGGGCCATTTCTTTCGTCTGTTTCCTTGCGCTACCTCGCAAACGCGGGAGACAGCGACAAAGCAAAATAATAAAAAAAAGAAGAGGGGCAAGTATGAAGTCTGTTGGGGATGAGAGAGCTTGGGAAGTGAGTCAGTTGTTGTTCGCTGATGATACAGCGCTGGTGGCTGATTCATGTGAGAAACTGCAGAAGCTGGTGACTGAGTTTGGTAAAGTGTGTAGAAGAAGAAAGTTAAGAGTAAATGTGAATAAGAGCAAGGTTATTAGGTACAGTAGGGTTGAGGGTCAAGTCAATTGGGAGGTGAGTTTGAATGGAGAAAAACTGGAGGAAGTGAAGTGTTTTAGATATCTGGGAGTGGATCTGGCAGCGGATGGAACCATGGAAGCGGAAGTGGATCATAGGGTGGGGGAGGGGGCGAAAATTCTGGGGGCCTTGAAGAATGTGTGGAAGTCGAGAACATTATCTCGGAAAGCAAAAATGGGTATGTTTGAAGGAATAGTGGTTCCAACAATGTTGTATGGTTGCGAGGCGTGGGCTATGGAAAGAGTTGTGCGCAGGAGGATGGATGTGCTGGAAATGAGATGTTTGAGGACAATGTGTGGTGTGAGGTGGTTTGATCGAGTGAGTAACGTAAGGGTAAGAGAGATGTGTGGAAATAAAAAGAGCGTGGTTGAGAGAGCAGAAGAGGGTGTTTTGAAGTGGTTTGGGCACATGGAGAGGATGAGTGAGGAAAGATTGACCAAGAGGATATATGTGTCGGAGGTGGAGGGAGCAAGGAGAAGAGGGAGACCAAATTGGAGGTGGAAAGATGGAGTGAAAAAGATTTTGTGTGATCGGGGCCTGAACATGCAGGAGGGTGAAAGGAGGGCAAGGAATAGAGTGAATTGGAGCGATGTGGTATACCGGGGTTGACGTGCTGTCAGTGGATGGAATCAAGGCATGTGAAGCGTCTGGGGTAAACCATGGAAAGCTGTGTAGGTATGTATATTTGCGTGTGTGGACGTATGTGTATACATGTGTATGGGGGGGGGCCATTTCTTTCGTCTGTTTCCTTGCGCTACCTCGCAAACGCGGGAGACAGCGACAAAGTATAAAAAAAAAAAAAATATATATATATATATATATATATATATATATATATATATATATATATATATATATATATGTATGTATATATATATATATATATATATATATATATATATATATATATATATATATATATATATATATATACATATATATATATATATATATATATATATATATATATATATATATATATATATATATATATATATATATATATATATCATCCTTGGGGTTAGGGGAGAAAGAATACTTCCCACGTATTCCTTGCGTGTCGTAGGAGGCGACTAAAAGGGGAGGGAGCGGGGGGCTGGAAATCCTACCTCTCGTATTTGATTTTCCAAAAGAAGGAACAGAGAAGGGGGCCAAATGAAGATTTCCCTCAAAGGCTCAGTCCTCTGTCCTTAACGCTACCTCGCTAACGCGGGAAATGTCGCGGGAGACAGCGACAAAGCAAAATAAATAAATACATTTTTTTTTTCTTTGTCGCTGTCTCCCGCGTTTGCGAGGTAGCGCAAGGAAACAGACGAAAGAAATGGCCCAACCCCCCCCCCCCATACATATGTATATACATACGTCCACACACGCAAATATACATACCTACACAGCTTTCCATGGTTTACCCCAGACGCTTCACATGCCCTGATTCAATCCACTGACAGCACGTCAACCCCGGTATACCACATCGATCCAATTCACTCTATTCCTTGCCCTCCTTTCACCCTCCT
>NC_092287.1:27913837-27956337 GCF_036320965.1 Panulirus ornatus | reverse complement strand
TATGATAACAAACTATCCATTATGATAACAAACTATCCATTATGATAACCAAACTATCCATTATGATGACAAACTATCCATTATGATAACCAAACTATCCATTATGATAACAAACTATCCATTATGATAACCAAACTATCCATTATGATGACAAACTATCCATTATGATAAACTATCCATTATGATAACCAAACTATCCATTATGATGACAAACTATCCATTATGATAACCAAACTATCCATTATGATAACCAAACTATCCATTATGATGACAAACTATCCATTATGATAACCAAACTATCCATTATGATAACCAAACTATCCATTATGATAACCAAACTGTTCAATATGATAACCAAACTGTCCAATATGATAACCAAATTGTCCAACATATCCAGACTCTCCAATATGATAATCAAACTGTCCAATATGATAACCAAACTGTCCAATATAACAACACTGTCCAATATGACCAAACAGTCCAGTATAACCACACAGTCCAATACGACCAACCTGTCCAGTATAACGAAATTGTCCAGGACAACCAAACTGTCCTCCAATATGACCAAACTGCAACTGACATGTCCAAAACCTGTTGACTTGGGCACCAACTAAAAGTATGGAAGCCAAGTATATCATTTCCTTCGATTAATATGTATATGTATCTGTAAAGTATCTACAGATATAAACCAAGTGTTGGTTGCAGGTATAAGACACGCAGATCCTAGCGACATGGGCGGTAGAGATCATGATGGATGACGTAAGCACTGCATTTACGTCCTAGGAGACTTTATGTGTCGGCTCGCTCCTTTGTTATGGACGGGACCATATACACACATATTACCAATGCAGATGTCGTCCACATGCAAATTTCCCCTTGTACGGTCATGCCTGAGAGGGAGCTGCACACTGTTCCACTACATGCTGATTGGCACCAAATACGACATCACTGTTGACACTTCTGACAGCTGACCACTGTATGGAAATACAGACTTCACAGTGCTCAGCTACGGTAAACATGTGTCTGGCTTTACAAGTGCGTTAGGCTACTTCAAAAATGAAAAAAAAGTAGATTTTAAGACTGGCAAATGGACATATTCTTGGCGTCTGAGAAACAATGATAATTACAAATAATTAAGCGAATTACAATAATTTCCAATCATCTCGTTACTACAGAACAGACTTGTACAGCATCACAAGTTGATATGTTTGATATCTATCTATCTATCTATCTATCTATCTATCTATCTATATATACATATATATATATATATATATATATATATATATATATATATATATATATATATATATATATATATATGTATCATACTTTGTCGCTGTCTCTCGCGTTAATAAGGTAGCGCAAGAAAACAGACGAAAGAATGGCCCAAAACACACTCATATGCATGTATATACATAAACGTCCACACACGCACATATACATACCTATACGTTTCAATGTATACATACATACATATATATATATATATATATATATATATATATATATATATATATATATATATATATATATATATATATATATATATATATTTATTTATTCTATTTATTTTGCTTTGTCGCTGTCTCCCGCGTTAGCGAGGTAGCGCAAGGAAACAGACGAAGGAATGGCCCAACCCACCCACATACACATGTATATACATACACGTCCACACACGCAAATATACATACCTATACATCTCAATGTACACATATATATACACACACAGACATATACATATATACACATGCACATAATTCATACTGTCTGCCTTTATTTATTCCCATCGCCACACATGGAATAACAACGCCCTCATGTGTGTGAGGCAGCGCCAGGAAAAGACAACAAAGGCCCCATTCGTTCACACTCAGTCTCCAGCTGTCATGTAATAATGCACCGAAACCACAGCTCCCCTTCCACATCCAGACTCCACAGAACCTTCCACGGTTTACCCCAGACGCCCCACATGCCCCGGTTCAATCCACCGACAGCACGTCGACCCCGGTACACCACACTGATCCAATTCACTCCATTCCCTGCACGCCACACACCCTCCAGCATGTCCAGGCCCCGATCACTCAAAACCTCCCTTACTCCACCCCTCCACCTCCAATTTGGTCTATATATATATATATATATATATATATATATATATATATATATATATATATATATATATATATATATATGTATGCACATATTCATACTTGCTGCCCTCATCCATTCCCGCCGCCACCCAGTCACATGAAATGACACCCCTCCCCCGCGTGCACGCGAGGTAGTGCTAGGAAAGGACAACAAAGGCCACATTCGTCCACACTCAGACTCTAGCTGCTATGTGTAATGTACCGAAACCACAACTTCCTTTCCACATCCAGGCCCCACAAAACTTTCCATGCTTTACCCCAGACGCTTCACATGCATTGGTTCAATCCATTGACAGCACGTCGACCCCGGTATACCACATCGTTCCACTTCACTCTATTCCTTGCAACCCTTTCACCCTCCTGCATGTTCAGGCCCCAATCACTCAAAATCTTTTTCACTCCATCTTTCCACCTCCAGTTTGGTCTCCCACTTCTCCTTTTTCCCTCCACCTCTGACAAATATATCCTCTTTGTCAATCTTTCCTCGCTCATTCTCTCCATGTGACCAAACCATTTAAATACACCCTCTTTTGCTCTCTCAACCACACTTTTTTTACTACCACATCTCTCCTACCCTTTCATTACCCACTCGATCAAGCCACCTCACACCACATATTGTCCTCAAACATCTCATTTCCAACACATCCACCCTCCTCCGCACAACACTATCTATCGCCCGTGCTTCACAACCATATAACATTGTTGGAACCACTGTTCCTTCAAACATACCCATTTTTGCTCTCCGAGGAAACGTTCTCGCCTTTCACACATTCTTCAACGCTCCCAGAACCTTCGCCCCCTCCCCCACCCTGTGACTCACTTCCGCTTCCATGGTTTCATCCGCTGCCAAATCCACTCCCATATATCTAGAATACTTCACTTCCTCCAGTTTTTCTCCATTCAAACTTTCATCCCAATTGACTAGTCCCTCAACCCTACTGAACCTAATAACCTTGCTCTTATTCACATTTACTCTCAGCTTTCTTCTTTCACACACTTTTCCAAACTCAGTCACCAACTCCCGCAGTTTCTCACCCGAATCATCCACCAGTGTTGTAGCATCAGCTAACAACAACTGACTCACTTCCCAAGCCTTCTCATCCACAACAGACTGCATACTTGCCCCTCTCTCCAAAATTCTCGCATCTACTTCCCTAACAACCCCATCCATAAACAAATTAAACAACCATGGAGACATCACGCACCCCTGCCGCAAACCAACATTCGCTGGGAACTAATCTCTTTCCTCTCTTCCTACTCGTACACATGCCCTACATCCTCGATAAAAGATTTTCACTGCTTCTAGCAACTTACCTCCCACACCATATACTCTTAATTCCTTCCACAGAGCATCTCTATTAACTCTATCATCTATATATATATATATATATATATATATATATATATATATATATATATATATATATATATATATATATATACATATATATATTGGAACGATGAATTGGAACGATATGGTATACCGGGGTCGACGTGCTGTCAATTGATTGAACCAGGGCATGTGAAGCGTCTGGGGTAAACCATGGAAAGTTCTGTGGGGGCCTGGATGTGGAAAGGGAGCTGTGGTTTCGGTGCATTATTACATGACAGCTAGAGACTGAGTGTGAACGAATGGGGCATTTGTTGTCTTTTCCTAGCGCTACCTCGCACACATGAGGTGGAAGGGGGTTGTTATTTCATGTGTGACGAGGTGGCGATGGAAATGAATAAAGGCATAGAGTATGAATTACATACATGTGTATATATGTATATGTCAGTGTGTGTATATATATGTATACGTTGAGATGTATAGGTATGTATATTTGCGTGTATGGACGTGTATGTATATACATGTGTATGTGGGTGGGATGGGCCACTCTTTCGCCTGTTTCCTTGCGCTACCTCGCTAACGCGGGAGACAGCGACAAAGCAAAATAAATAAATAATTATATATATATATATATATATATATATATATATATATATATATATATATATATATATATATATATATACAAAGTATGTATGTATGTACTATCGCCTAGAGAGGTAGCCTTGGGATCAAACTAACAATGGCCTCATTAGCACATACCCAGTCTCTAGCTGCCACACATAATGTACCAAAGGAAAGACCATTCCATCCACAGGCAAGCCCCACAGACTATAACGCCGTGGTTTAGATTCCCTTTAGCCTTATCACTGAGGGTGCTCCTAGTAAGCGTACATCTCTCTCTTACACTGTCAATCCCTATACGATCAATCCCTCTCATAACATAATCGGCCTAATCCCTTTCATGTTCGAAGCCTACGTCTCACAGCCAGACAGCACCATCAGGACTGATGTACTTTCTAACTTACCGATGTTTGTCCTTACAGATAATGAGCTGTCTTCCATATGCTTCTTAAACCTTTCTCCCACCCTGTATGTCTCACTTCAGCCTCTACGGTTTTATCCTCCAGGTCTTCCTCATTCTAGCTTGCACTCAAACCATCCTGTCACACCCCTTGCTGTCTTCTTACTATAATTATATTGACATCTACTCCTAAATTCCTCCCTTCACACATTCTCTCCCAGAATTTACCTCAGCTTCTGGGTTTTTTTGGAAACAGCCGCTAGAGCCGTGGTGGCTGCAGGTGCTAGCCAGACAGATCTGCAAACAGGTGATTCATGCCAATGCTACTTTACCCTCAGTGTATATACCGTAGAGCCGCCTCTCACTCCTAGACCTTTGTAGTTACCACTCCTCGCTATCCCGTCCATGAACGGATTAAGTAACCACGGTGACATCACACATTCCTGACTCAGACCTACCATTTGGAATTACTCACCCTCCTTTCCTACTCACACGCTTGCATTACTCCATTAGTAAAAACTCCTCATAGTCTTATTAATCTTCCATGTAGCCCGTATATTCGTGGCATATTTAGCAAGCCATCTCTTCTAACCTATAATACGCTTTCTTCAGATCCATAACTGCCACATATAAGTCATTCATTTTCTCCAAGTATTTTTCATGCATTCTTCAAAGCAAACACCTTGTTAACACACCCTATTCATCTTCTGAATCAACATCATTCCTTCCCTATCAGATGTTCAGTGCTTACCACAATAGTATTAATCATCACTCTCCATTGCACATTACTAGGTATGCTCAACAGAATTTTATCTGTGTAATTCGGTAATTCACCTCTGTCCCCACTGTCTTTATGGGCCAGGCTGATGTTGCATAGCCTGATTAACCATCACCAGCACTTTCACCCACTCTACTGAATAACTTAGCTGCAATCCCATCCATTCCTACGGCTTTTCCACACTTCATTTTGTGCAAAGCTTTCGCTACCTCCTCTCTTTTCATCATACAATGTGCCATGACTCTCACCCCACGTGCTAACTCGTCCTAAATACCACATCTGCCACCCTGTCGGTTGCACATTCAATAGTCCTTCAGAATATCCACAAAACCTCTTTCTCACAAACTAATTTGCCTGTTACCACTTTACCATCCGTTCTCCTCGCTGTTGCCCTCATCTATCTTTTGTTCTGGTATTATGCACCTTTAAAACATTCTCGTATTCTCTATGGAGTTAATCGATATTCATATCCTATCTTCCAATTGCCCACTATTTCAAGCTGTCTTGCCGCTTTTTTCTTGTATTCTTCAAGGAGAGTTTCTCTCCTTCCTTTTCAGCTACCTTCCATAACCTTTCTTTTTCATCTACTCGCGACTTAACGTCCTCATGTCATCAATCACTACCCACTGCCATGTGTCCATATCTCACCTTCCACAGACATACACACATATCGACATCGCTGGGAGTCGAAACTCTCCCTAACCTGTCGCCAGAAACCCACATCAGGGGCTAGTAAAGAAGACCAACTGTCATCTGCCACATATCAGAATTGCATTCAAGTTCATGGAAAAGGAAATATCAGGAAGCTGTTCATGTCCTACATGAGGACGAAACTAGGGAAATGCTTCTCAAGTTTGGTCACGAGGAGTTAAGAGTGATAAAGCTACCAGAGAAGGTCCAAAGGAGGACAACAAAGATAGTATTGGTAATTAGACTCTGAGTTACAGGGACATCTAGAGGCCTTAGATACTGTCCACCGTAAGAGAGAAGAGTGAAGGGTAACTTGATCACAGACTTTAAGTTTGTAAACCACATGTATGATATAAACAGCGAACAATTCTTCGAAGCCTGTAGGAATAGAGCAAACAGAAGGTAGAACATGAAATTAAGCAAGAGAAATGGCAAGATTCGCTTAGTTTCGTTGTTAGCTGAGTTACTTTTATCGCACATTACCACATTATGTGTCTTAATTTCACTCGGTCATATCGTGGGTACTTAATGATAGGATTTGTAACAACAATATGTGACTATAACCTTATTCCTTTATCCTATCATACACAATTCCTTTAACATATTGCCTGGAATGTTACATCATTTCTCATGTGTTACCACCCTCGTGTTTCTCGTTATTACTTCAGAATTTGTTGATCCCGATTGCAGTCGGACTGATACTTTCTCTTGATGGACCTGGTGATGAAAACTGACTCAAAAGGCGGAGTAGAAAATAATTTTTTTCCGTTTTACTTTGGTAGTACTCTTCGTTATGATATACATCAGCAGTTGATTGGTAACTATAACATAAGCATATATCTACATACAGACCAATATAAACTTCGGTGACTTCGATCGACGCCTCTCACACAAATGGAGAAAAGGAATCGTTTAGAGCGACGTGAAAATATGATCAAACAAGCAGCCTAAGACGAGATAATTCTTAGCTGAAATACCATTAAGTGTCGGCATTACTTTTAAAAGAATAACTCAATATCGACTCAAAACTATATTTTTCCTTATAGATGTTTTAAGCTATTGGTGAGGTTCGCGTCGATTTTGTTCGGTAATTACGTATGAATTTAATGGAAGCTTAGCAGCGTATTAAACATGTAACATTTTGAGGAATATCATCTTTAAAGAATGGCCATTAGAATTGCAAGAGATTCATACAGCTTTTACCTTTCTTTTCTTTAAGCTTTTAAACACAAATTGCAATCCCGTATATTGCTTAAAGACCTGACGAGTCAATAGAGGATTGGTGATTCAAGTCTAGTTTAACGTCAGGTTATCAGTGTTACCTTAGCTGTAATGTATGTATCAGTCCCACTACATGTAAGTTATATCATCCCTAAGCGAGAACTGCCTCATCGACAAAACTATAATGTAGTCTGCAAGTGGCGTCCCGATGGACTTTCCTGGTGCCGACGATGATTTCGCGCGTTAAACCGCTTGGGTGATTTGTTCCGCGAGTCATTGACGGCTGAACTTAATAGCTACTTGGGGTTTTACTCTCCCAGCTCGAGGTGTTGTGTGCCAGCACCCAACGGGGGTGGGGGCTGTCGTCCTTGAGAATCCATGGGGGAGGATTTGAGTGTTTGATGGGTTCGAACGTCCTAAGGTCACATCAAGTGGTCGAACTTTTCTGGCTTTGACTTCACGACCTACGCTTGTCTCAGCTCTCTAGAGACCAGGGAGGAACTGGGGAATGTGTAGGGTGGAGTGTACAATGGAGTACCATTATATAACTTCCAGATATCTAGGAGGAGGGGTTATATAAAAGAGGGTGGGAGGGAAAAGGAAATAGCACTTCCTCAACATCCCAATCAAATGGGTCGTATGAGGAGGGTCTGAAACGTTCAACATCCTCCACGCCACTCCAGAGGTGCTGTTTACAATCTGGGATACAAAGAGGAAGACAATCATCATCGCCTCTCCCCCTACATCACCCCAGGTATCCGGGGCTGTTGAAGGGAAGGTGAGGAGAGGTCTAAATGACCCCATCAGGTCCTTCTTGTCTGACCCCGTGTACGGAACTAACGCCAGATGCCATGAACTGCAGCTGCAGTCTGACCCCTGGGGAGCCTGGAATTTTGACAGAGGAGGCGAGTTTGTTTATTTGACTGGAGGTGGGAATATAAGCAGGGAGGCAATGGTGAAGTGACAATGGTGGTGGTGGTGGTGGAGGTGGTGGAGTAGAGATGATGGCTGTTGCCTTAGTCACAGAAGTGGTGATTGTGGTGGTGTTATGATGTTAGGCTAGAGGGAGAGAGTGGTAGGGTGGATCGAGATGGAGGGGGAGTGAGGGACGGGGAGACTGTGAGGGAGTGAGGCAATAGATGCATCGCGGTTCCATCCACGTCACTATAAACTTCCTCATGAAAATCCTGGACGTGATCGTTATATTTATGAGAGAAAAGATTGGCCGGATGATGCAGTCATTCTCATTCTCATTCTTGTACTTATTTTTAGTAATTTTCCATCATGCTCAACAAGTCATTCTCCTTTTACATGTTTACGCTCATTTTTCTTCTTTATTTGGTCTCTCTCTCTCTCTCTCTTCTCTCTCTCTCTCTCTCTCTCTCTCTCTCTCTCTCTCTCTCTCTCTCTCTCTCTCTCCAACATTATCATCCTCCACCAAAACGACCAACCATCCATCACCAACACTACCTACAGTCATCGCCAACATCACCGCTCAGAGAGAGAGAGAGAGAGAGAGAGAGAGAGAGAGAGAGAGAGAGAGAGAGAGAGAGAGAGAGATAATGATGGAAATTTAGCTGATCAAGATATGTAATTCATTAAAGAATCGACCTAACTGTTCCCGTAGACCTGTACGACAACCAGCTTCACGTCACGTCATAATGGCTGCAACACAGCGGGGTCTTCATCTTGCAACACGGCGGGGTCTTCATCTTGCAACACGGCGGGGTCTTCATCTTGCATCACGGCGGGGTCTTCATCTTGCAACACGGCGGGGTCTTCATCTTGCAACACGGCGGGGTCTTCATCTTGCATCACGGCGGGGTCTTCATCTTGCATCACGGCGGGGTCTTCATCTTGCATCACGGCGGGGTCTTCATCTTGCATAACGGCGGGGTCTTCATCTTGCAACACGGCGGGGTCTTCATCTTGCAACACGGCGGGGTCTTCATCTTGCAACACGGCGGGGTCTTCATCTTGCATCACGGCGGGGTCTTCATCTTGCATCACGGCGGGGTCTTCATCTTGCATCACGGCGGGGTCTTCATCTTGCAAAACGGCGGGGTCTTCATCTTGCAACACGGCGGGGTCTTCATCTTGCAAGTGTATTGTACATTTCAAGCATTCGACGGAGCCTTTAGTACATCAACCCTCCCTCCTACCTTGCAAGACCCGGCACCACTCTTCTTTAGATCTTCCTTTATTCCCAAACCCTGGGACTCACTCACAACGAAATCTTTTCTTACCAAAAATATCATCTACCTGAGCAGCCTTGATCCACCCCATTGGTAATGGAATCGGAATTATAACTCGCGAACAAGTAAGAGAGGCGGAGAGATAGACAAGGTAACAAACTCTCGGTGATTATGTGATTAGCAAGACAATGGTGGAGGCGGAGGCGAGCGAACAAGACTTTGTATTGGATGAACGATGTTTACAACAACAGATAACATCAGGGGAACTGCATGGCTGACGATCCAATCCTTGCCTTGCTAATCCACTGGGATTACGATTGTACAGTCAAGATGCTCCTGACTGAAGCTCACGATCTCATGTGAAGAGTCGAGTGTCTACTTATGTACATAGTAAGGTCATCGGAGGTTCATCTGCGTGGTTCATTCTGCCGAATCAGTTGAGGCTTTAGATTCATTATATTTCTGCCTTCTGGTGTTGTCTCTCTATGTGAGGCTATGAAAAAAAAAAATGGTTTAGGCAACATTCTTATACCACAATATATTATATGATTTAATCCTAATGTTAGATTATTTTGTTTTATGAATGTGAGAAGGAAGTAAGTTTGCCAGATGGTGCCTGGCAATATGTTTTGCATTCTTATAGTGTAATAGGAGACGAGGCTCTTGTAAATTTCTCACTGGAGTTACCCAGGACCATGGCAGTCACAATTCCCTCTCACCTACACAACAAAGAAAATATAACTAACTTTATGAATAGGTACTTTTCCCAATCCCGCGTCCACTTTCGCCTGTCCAACTAGACTAGAACCCTGAGTCATTACTATCTCATTTTTGTCCTTCTCTCCCCTCACCATCCCCACCAGATATCTCACAGGGTCGTAAACACACTCAGTTGTTCCTCGTCTACTTTCAAAGTGGCTTCCCTGGTCAGCCCATTCTCCTTTCCCCACATTATCACACGACCGAATCTCCAGACTGCAGCAGCCGACCCTCATTGACCACCCGTATTGTTGACCATAACCAACCCGTATCTTTGACCGACTCCTGTATATAGAGTCGTACGCTAATGTTCTATTCTCTCACCGATGTAACTCACTCATTCACTGTTTCCATAATGGAAACTGCAATTTTGGGAATGATTAATTTCTCCCCTGTGACTTGTGCGTCTTGGGTGAGAAATTATTAATCTTAGTCACGAATTAAGTAGCCAATTACAAATCCTTCACCTTTCCTCATTTTCTTCTTCTTAAACCTGTGCAAAATCTTTTCACAAGTCTTTTCTTAGCTGGGTTTGTGGTCAATAACAAGTATGGGTTATGGTCAATAACACGGACTTATGGTCAATAATACGAGCGACTTATGGTCAACAACACGGACGGGTTACGGTAAAAAATACGAGAGGGTTATGGTCAATAACACGGAAGGGTTATGGTGAAAAATATGGGCGGGCTATGGTCAATGATACGGGTTGGTTATGTTCAACAATACGGGTGGTCAATAGTCAATAACACGGACAGAAATTATGGTCCATAATAAGGGCGGGTTATGGTCAATAACATTAACGGGTTATAGTAAAAAGTAAGGACGGTTATGGTCAATAGTATGGAAAGGTATGGGGGTTATCACTGTCCTTAACATTTTGTTTAAAGTGCCCTGAGACAAACCACCTTATCCAGTGACCTGCGACAGATCACCAGCTCTGTGACTCATGGATTGAGAGAGCGACAGGCATTCTAAAAACGAGTTCACATCAAAGTAATTTTTGTCACTTGGTAATCCAGTAATCCCTTACCTACCTTGCATAAAACACTAAGTCAAATATTGCTATCAGGATTATCTTGTCTCTCCGGGGAAAAGATATCCGGCTGATGATAAGTCGATAACTGCTGCTAATAACTATTTCTTGTGTCCGCTAGATAACGTGCAAGTCTCTCTCTCTCTCTCTCTCTCTGATCATTGTCAATAATGATGATTTATACCAACAAATGTTTAAACATTAAAAACCTTATCGTTATTGTACGCTAAAAGAAAAAAAAGAATTAACATATGCTGCGAAGCTGAACCTACCGACTCTATTTGTAGTGTATTTTGCACCTTTTCCAGGCACGAGAGTCTTATCCTAGTCCTTCACATATGTATACGGAGTAATATAGATAGATACACATTATCTCCAATGTTGTGCTTAACCGCTGAAAGACTTCGAGGGGAAACTGCAGTAAATGACAGCATGTAAGTATGCTCCTTTAAGGACCAGTATCTACCGCTTTATCTTCCTTTCACTTTACAGTCTGTGTGTGTGTGTGTGTGTGTGTGTGTCTGTGTGTGTGTTCTCTCTCCTTGTGGCAAGACACCCTTCCCCACCCCAGCCACAAGATTCGGAAAGCTAATCTTGATGATAACTTGTGACGACAAGATGTCTGGTGAGCTCAGACATTGCAGGGGCTTGTGTTACCCTCCTGCCCACAGGGTGAGGTGTCTCTTGACCCGCTCTCTTACTTTCCCTCTCACTGACTATCTTTTACAACCTCACGCACTCACTCACTCGCTTTAATTTTCCAAGCTCCCTCTCTCACATTGAGCACGTTCCCTCCTTCGATATTTCTTAACCCTCCACAACACCTCCCCTCCACCCACACTCCTCCACCATCCACAACACTTTCCCTCCACCCACATTCCTCAACCCTTCACAACACAAAGAGGCAGAGGAAGTGATAGTGTGCAGCGGATAGCAGGAGCAGCACCGCTGGTGGGAAGAGAGAGAGAGAGAGAGAGAGAGAGAGAGAGAGAGAGAGAGAGAGAGAGAGAGAGAGAGAGAGAGAGAGAGGGGGGGGGGGGGGTCAGGATCAGCGGGTAGCAGGAAGCAGCGCCACTGAGGGGGTCAGGACCCGACACCGCACAGCTGACATACCATCCCTCCCTCAACCCGGGTTAAGGTTGTACTTACGACACAGGTGATGGCTTACCTTTCTCTCCGTCTATTTATCTTTGTTCGTCCTTTAATCCCCACTGCGTCTCTCTCTCTCTCTCTCTCTCTCTCTCTCTCTCTCTCTCTCTCTCTCTCTCTCTCTCTCTCTCTCTATTTATCTATCTATCTATCTATCTATCTATCCATCTATCTCTCGTCTTAAAACGAGTACCTGGAATAATGGAAGGAATCCACACTAATCATCAGTATTTGTATGTCAAGTTGAATAGATGATGTATAAAGAGAATAGGGATGGTGATAAAAGAGACTGTGAAACAAAAATTAAGATAAAAAGACGTGTTTTATGCATGTAAGGAGGAGGTAGTAAGGCTAGCCAGGTAGATTAAGTCTTAATGGGAGAAGGTAATACCCGCATTCTTGGCGCGATGGGTATGAAACAGTTCACCCTTCAACATGTTCAGGTCTTCATAAGTCAAAAGCCTCATATAATCCCATCCCCTTCTCCGTCCTTCTATCCTCCATTGTTCCCTCCACTTCTGATTATACCACTCAGTCTCTCTTCCCTCATCCTCACCGTATGTACATACTGTTTCAGTACACCCAGTTTAGCTCTATCGGTCATACTCCGCTTAGTACCACACCTCTTTCTTGCATTATATTTCTTTAACCCGTCAATCCACCTCACACCACATACTGTCCTCAGGCAGTTCATTTTCAACACATATACTTCTCAACCACTTTTGCAGTTAGGGCTCTACGGTTGAACCCATGCATCATTGGCGATTGCTACACAATCAAACACAACCATATTTGCCCTCACACTTCAGTATCTTTTCGTTCCACACACACTTCAACCCCCCTAAGAACACCTTCACCCACCCTTTGATTCATTTCACCACCCACAATTCCATTATTGCCATGTTCACACCAACTAAAGAATTCTACTTAAGGTTCTCCTCATTCAGACTCACACTCAAACCACCTGTCTCGCCCCATGCTGTATATAATCACCTTGAATTATCTCCATCAACTCTTGACTTCCTTCTACACACTTGCCCAAACTCAAACACCAGTTTCTACAGTTTCTCGCTCGATTCTGCCATCAGAGCCTTATCAAGCACAAACAGCAACTGACTCACTTCTACGGTGCACCCATCCCCACCATATTGTCGAATCGGCCCTCTGTGCAAGACCCTTGTCTTCACCTCTCTCTCTCTCCCCCTCATCAATAAACAGTTTAAACAACAATGCTGTCATCATATACACTCTTGACGCAGACCTATCTTCACTTGAGACCACTTACCCTCCTTCCCTCCTACTCGCAAATATACATTATTCTCCCGATCGAAACTTTTCTCTGCATTTAGTAGCTTTGCTCCCATATCATATATTCGTGGGACCTTTCACAAGGCATCACTGCAGCCCTATCAAACGATCGATCGTTTGGCTCATAAATGCCACATACAAATATTTCTCCTTCTCTCTCTCAGTGTTTTTGAACAAAAATTTGCAAAGCAAACACCTACCCCACAATTGCTCTCCTACACACCTTGGCATGATATACTCAAGAAAAGTATGCCATTTGTTATACTTTAGAGGGCCTGAAAAGCCAATCATTACAGTCACCCTTTTTCTTGAAAAACTAAGCTGCAATCCCATTCACTCCTGCTGTTTTGCCACACTTCATCATATGCAAGGCTTTTACTACCTCCTCTCTCTTTTCACAAAACCACCGGACATTAGATTATCGTTCTGCACACCACCTGGTCACAAATGCTACAGATCCGCAAGCCTATCATGTAACACATTCAATGGTTCTTTGAAATAATCATTCTACCTCCTTTTCACGGTTATCATGCCTTTTACCACTTCCTCATTTTCTTCACCCAGTGAAGATTCCATCTCTCTAAAACAGTCATTTGCCTTAATAATAATAATAATAATAATAATAATAATAATAATAATAATAATAATTATTATTATTATTATTATTATTATTATTATTATTATTATCATATTATTATTATTTTGCTTTGTCGCTGTCTCCCGCGTCTGCGAGGTAGCGCAAGGAAGCAGACGAAAGAAATGGCCCAACCCACCCCCATACACATGTATATACATACACGTCTACACACGCAAATATACATACCCATACATCTCAATGTACACATATATATACACACACAGACACATACATATATACACATGCACACGATTAACACTGTCTGCCTTTATTCATTCCCATCGCCACCTCGTCACACATGGAATACCATCCCCCTCCCCCCTCATGTGTGCGAGGTAGCGCTAGGAAAAGACAACAAAGGCCCCATTCGTTCACACTCAATCTCTAGCTGTCATGCAATAATGCCCGAAACCACAGCTCCCTTTCCACATCCAAGCCCCACAGAACTTTCCATGGTTTACCCCAGACGCTTCATATGCCCTGATTCAATCCATTGACAGCACGTCGACCCCGGTATACCACATCGATCCAATTCACTCTATTCCTTGCCCGCCTTTCACCCTCCTGAATGATGATAGTAATAATAATAATAATAATAATAATAATAATAATAATAATAATAATAATAATAACGATAACAATAATAATAATAATAATAATAATATTGATAATAACAATGATAATGTTAAGTCTGACACTATAATAACAATAATAGCACTATCAGCAGGAATAATATAAAGTCTAATAATAATGATAATAGTACTATACTACTACTACTACTACTAATAATAACATACACATCTAAGTCACATTTTATCGATCAGTCCACTCTTATTGAGCATGATCATGATATTTACGTGAAAATCTATCGTATCACTTTGGCAAGATCAATTAATTAGTGACGGTAAACGTTATAGGCTGGGCATTACGTCATGAGGTAGCTGACGTATTAGTGTGCTACTGCGTTGCTGGTTGAGTGGCGGGAATCTTATGTGCATGTAGGGGAAGCAGATAAGTCAGAAATGTACAGTTTTTACTGAGTATTTCTCAGACGACCTCCTCCGTTCTGTTGTGTTCCAATTCATGGTGTGGGAGCAAAGGTACTATATGCAGTCAAGAATTGTTATCGGGAGAGTAATGCGTGTGAGCAAGGAGGAGGAGAGGAAGGTAAGTGGTCTAAGGTGAAGGTAGGGGGTATTCCAGTCTGCTATTTCATTTTTATTTCTTTACATTCATTCATCTTGGCCAGGTTGGTCTAGTAACTTGTGCCACCGAAGGTTTGATTAATTTCTCTAACACAAGAGGCGGGAAACCAGCTATGGCTCTCTCAAGTTCCACAAGTCGATTTTGCAGGATAGGGCGGTCTGTTATTTATTTTACGTCCCAGGATCAAGAGGGAGGGCTTGCCATACATATATATCATTGGGTTTGTCAATAATCTGGCCCGAGTTAAAGATTACTGTTGATAGATGAGTTTATTGCTCTAAATACGATGCATTTGTTTTTAGATTTATCTACATGAGGAGGGTGGAAAGGACGTTATGTGTATATGTATATACGTTATGTCATTATTTGTCTAGAAAAAATTTGTCTGTGAAAAAAAAAGCTGGTGATAAAAGAGTGCATAAAAAGATTGGAAATTCATTCCTTATGTGGGGGTTAATGAACTATTTCCACTTAATTTGTGGATTGACTTATTCATTGTTTAACGTAATGTTTTTTGTGGATTTCCTTTTTCTGAGAAACATATTGACCTAATTTTTTACCCCGCCTTTTATGCTTTGTCACTTTTTGTTCCAAAGAACATTTTGTTATTTTACATAACGCATCTACAAAGAAAAACAATTCTGTGGGTTCACCCTGCTCGGGAAACAAAGAAAACAACAGCACATCAGAGAAAACGAAAAATATTCAAGGAGTGACAACTGAAAACTTCACGTTTGTTGTCTTATCGCTGAACAAATACAAGCATAATAACTACTTACACTGCCTCATGAATTAATGTAAATACGAACGTGATTGTGAACGTACAAAACAATACTTTTATCATATACTGACACGAATACAGATATGAATATGAATGCAAACTTGCATTCGAACATGCAAACACAAACAATAAATATATCTGACACACCATTCGCGGGAATGAGTAAGCAAAAATATGAACATCATTCACTTTGACGGTCCCGGCAGGATGCAGGCTTGTGATGACCAGGGCCATCCTGGCTAACCAGCACTCTGGTGTGATGTGAGAGAGAGAGAGAGAGAGAGAGAGAGAGAGAGAGAGAGAGAGAGAGAGAGAGAGAGAGAGAGAGAGAGAGAGAGAGAGAGAGAGAGAGAGAGAGAGAGAGAATGTGTAAGAGGAAGGAAAAGACGACTGACCAGAAAGAGGTGAAGAAAATTGTACAAAAAAAGAAAAATGATAAGGAAAGCAAGAGGTAGAACGAAAATAGAAATGCAGAAGAGGGATAGGATGAAAGTGAAGGTATGTATATCTAGTAACAAAGGTCAAGAAAAGTAGAAAAGAAACAAAAATGAGAGCTAGAATAAACACTCCCGCACAATGTCGAATTCGCATGACTTCGAATTATGGACGTGGGAGGCGACCCACAGCCAACCCAGGTGCTCATCTCGTGAGGTGGCCGATAAACAAATTCATGGTTTAGGCTGACATGTGTTTGTGTATATAAACAAACAAATAGAGACATGTTACATACATATGCGTATACAAGGTTATTATTATTCGGTCAGTTTGGCATTGCTGGAAAAATTCATATGGGCACACACACACACACACACACACACACACACACACACACTCAGGAGGGGTGAGCATGGAACAAATTATTCAGGTACACCCACCCACCAATAGTGCAGCACTGGACAATTAATTGACAATCACTCATGACTACACTAGTGTCATGTTGGCCATCTTCAGGGCATCGAACGAGCGATCTCTGCACTATCAATCATGCATCCGCCACATGTTGCTTCGGTCTCATGGAACATTCAACCCAGCTATTCAATCATGCAAGTGTGTGTGTGTGTGTGTGTGTGTGTGTGTGTGTGTGTGTGTGTGTGTATGTATGTATGTATGTATGTATGTATGTGTGTGTGTGTGTGTGTGTGTGTGTGTGTGTGTGTGTGTGTGTGTGTGTGTGTGTGTGTGTGTGTGTGTGTATGTGTATATATGTGTATGTGTATATATGTGTATGTATATGTGAATGTGTGTGTATATGTGTGTGTGTGTGTGTGTATGTGTGTGTGTATGCGTGTGTTTATGTGTGTGTGCGTGTATGTGTGTGTATATGTGTATGTGTGTGTGTATATGTGAATGTGTGTATGTGTGTGTGTATGTGTATGTATGTGTGTGTATATGTGTATGTGTGTATGTGTCTGTATGTGTGTAAGTGTGTGAGTGTAATTACGTAATGTAAGAGCCTATATGTACAGTAGGGGAGGGAGTTGTACATGCGTGGAGCCCCATGTCTGGAAACGTTTCCACTATCATGCAACATATACCACCTTCTCATTCAGTTTAATCCAGTCACCTGTTGTTCTCACGGTACTGTAAAAGGACTTCTCTAAATCTTTACCAACAAATCCCTTGCTATGTTTCACCTGTGGTACTTCAGGTGTGGTGGTGGGGTTGGCAAGGTAAGTATGATACCGCAGGTGTGGTACTGAAGGTGTTGCAGCTTGGGTAGACGCTCTGCAGGAGTGACAGTGAAGGCGTCTTAGTGGTAATACAGGCGATGGTGTTGGTGGTGGTGGTAGTGGACTGTGGGTCTGGTGATGGTAGTGGCAGTGGCACTATGGGTCTGGTGGTGGTAGTGGTAGTGGCACTATGGGTCTGGTGATGGTGGTGGTAGTGGCACTATGGGTCTGGTGATGGTAGTGGTAGTGGCACTATGGGTCTGGTGATGGTAGTGGTAGTGGCACTATGGGTCTGGTGATGGTGGTGGTAGTGGCACTATGGGTCTGGTGATGGTGGTGGTAGTGGCACTATGGGTCTGGTGATGGTAGTGGCAGTGGCACTATGGGTCTGGTGATGGTAGTGGTAGTGGCACTATGGGTCTGGTGATGGTAGTGGTAGTGGACTGTGGGTCTGGTGGTGGTAGTGGTAGTGGCACTATGGGTCTGGTGATGGTAGTGGTAGTGGACTGTGGGTCTGGTGGTGGTAGTGGTAGTGGCACTATGGGTCTGGTGATGGTGGTGGTAGTGGACTGTGGGTCTGGTGATGGTAGTGGCAGTGGCACTATGGGTCTGGTGGTGGTAGTGGTAGTGGCACTATGGGTCTGGTGATGGTAGTGGTAGTGGACTGTGGGTCTGGTGGTGGTAGTGGTAGTGGCACTATGGGTCTGGTGATGGTGGTGGTAGTGGCACTATGGGTCTGGTGATGGTGGTGGTAGTGGACTGTGGGTCTGGTGGTGGTAGTGGTAGTGGCACTATGGGTCTGGTGATGGTGGTGGTAGTGGACTGTGGGTCTGGTGATGGTAGTGGCAGTGGCACTATGGGTCTGGTGGTGGTAGTGGCAGTGGCAATATGGGTCTGGTGATGGTGGTGGTAGTGGCACTATGGGTCTGGTGATGGTGGTGGTAGTGGACTGTGGGTCTGGTGGTGGTAGTGGTAGTGGCACTATGGGTCTGGTGATGGTGGTGGTAGTGGACTGTGGGTCTGGTGATGGTAGTGGCAGTGGCACTATGGGTCTGGTGATGGTAGTGGTAGTGGCACTATGGGTCTGGTGATGGTGGTGGTAGTGGACTGTGGGTCTGGTGGTGGTAGTGGTAGTGGCACTATGGGTCTGGTGATGGTGGTGGTAGTGGCACTATGGGTCTGGTGATGGTGGTGGTAGTGGACTGTGGGTCTGGTGGTGGTAGTGGTAGTGGCACTATGGGTCTGGTGATGGTGGTGGTAGTGGACTGTGGGTCTGGTGATGGTAGTGGCAGTGGCACTATGGGTCTGGTGGTGGTAGTGGCAGTGGCAATATGGGTCTGGTGATGGTGGTGGTAGTGGCACTATGGGTCTGGTGATGGTGGTGGTAGTGGACTGTGGGTCTGGTGGTGGTAGTGGTAGTGGCACTATGGGTCTGGTGATGGTGGTGGTAGTGGACTATGGGTCTGGTGATGGTAGTGGCAGTGGCACTATGGGTCTGGTGATGGTAGTGGCAGTGGCACTATGGGTCTGGTGGTGGTAGTGGTAGTGGCACTATGGGTCTGGTGATGGTAGTGGTAGTGGACTATGGGTCTGGTGATGGTAGTGGTAGTGGCACTGTGGGGTCTGGTGATGGTGGTGGTAGTGGACTGTGGGTCTGGTGGTGGTAGTGGCAGTGGCAATATGGGTCTGGTGATGGTGGTGGTAGTGGCACTATGGGTCTGGTGATGGTAGTGGTAGTGGACTATGGGTCTGGTGATGGTAGTGGTAGTGGCACTATGGGTCTGGTGATGGTGGTGGTAGTGGACTGTGGGTCTGGTGGTGGTAGTGGCAGTGGCAATATGGGGCTGGTGATGGTGGTGGTAGTGGACTATGGGTCTGGTGATGGTAGTGGCAGTGGCACTATGGGTCTGGTGATGGTAGTGGTAGTGGACTATGGGTCTGGTGATGGTAGTGGTAGTGGCACTATGGGTCTGGTGATGGTGGTGGTAGTGGACTGTGGGTCTGGTGATGGTGGTGGTAGTGGCACTATGGGTCTGGTGATGGTAGTGGTAGTGGCACTATGGGTCTGGTGATGGTAGTGGTAGTGGCACTATGGGTCTGGTGATGGTAGTGGTAGTGGCACTATGGGTCTGGTGATGGTAGTGGTAGTGGCACTATGGGTCTGGTGATGGTGGTGGTAGTGGCACTATGGGTCTGGTGATGGTAGTGGTAGTGGCACTATGGGTCTGGTGATGGTAGTGGTAGTGGCACTATGGGTCTGGTGATGGTGGTGGTAGTGGACTGTGGGTCTGGTGATGGTAGTGGTAGTGGCACTATGGGTCTGGTGATGGTGGTGGTAGTGGCACTATGGGTCTGGTGATGGTAGTGGTAGTGGCACTATGGGTCTGGTGATGGTAGTGGTAGTGGCACTATGGGTCTGGTGATGGTAGTGGTAGTGGCACTATGGGTCTGGTGATGGTGGTGGTAGTGGCACTATGGGTCTGGTGATGGTAGTGGTAGTGGCACTATGGGTCTGGTGATGGTAGTGGTAGTGGCACTATGGGTCTGGTGATGGTAGTGGTAGTGGCACTATGGGTCTGGTGATGGTAGTGGTAGTGGCACTGTGGGGTCTGGTGATGGTGGTGGTAGTGGACTATGGGTCTGGTGATGGTGGTGGTAGTGGCACCGTGGGTCTGATAGTTGTGGCAGTGTATGTAATGGTGGCACTACAGTTGTAGTAATTTCAGCACCGTAAGTGTGGTGGGAGTGGTGGCATTGCGAGTAACATTGTTAAGGTGGTGCTACAGATGTGGTGGCAGATATGCTACAGGTGTAGAGCATAGGAACAGGTGTGATTCTGGTCACCTAATGCTCAGAATCAAGCTGTATTAATTACGTTTTTCCTTTCGTTCCACTATTACGTAAAACTATCATTTCATTCTTTGTTAGATGTCAAACAAAAGATTTTACGTATATATCACAAGTGAACGAGAAGGAGTATATAATTTCAATACGTACAACTCCATAAGGATTCGCATTACTCCAGTTCCAAAGATCTGTGACTTAAGTTTCGATACTAATTTCTTGATATATTGATCCAGAATAAATTAGACCAAAGCTTAACGAAGAAGGTTATATGTAGAAAGAGAAATACTCAGATAGTTCTTCACATCTAACTACAGAGACCCGTCCCTCGACGTCGGGAAGGTTAGCAAGGAGAGAAAATCTGGCAACTGAAGGACGTTATAAGTGACGTCAGAGAGTCCAGTCAACGAAGCCACGAACATCACCAGACCTCTAAAAACCAGCATGGAACGTTTTCTGTGACGAGAGAGAGAGAGAGAGAGAGAGAGAGAGAGAGAGAGAGAGAGAGAGAGAGAGAGGGGGGGGAGGGGCGGAAAGATGGATTTTGATACATCACACAATTCATCCTCAACTGCGATCACGACAAATATGGGGTCCAACTTTTATCCTGGTCATCGATTATACAACCAAAGTAATGCTCATACCATTTTTTGATGACAGTTGTGAAATAACGTTTTTGCGTTATGAATGTCAATTCACCGTAGATGTAGCAGAAAGAATTCGGACTATTTACACAGTTTCTGGGCATTATAATGGTGGATGAGGTAGTATCAGCACAACACTGGAATACACAAAATCACAATCTGTCAACACAGTGGAAAACACACAGTTTACACACTGAGTTCTGGCCTGCAGAGAAGTGTTACTCAGCACAGAGTGGCCACTGTTGGAATATCCCAACATTTAGTTTTGTTTCCGCAGGCCGCTGCTGATGACTCATTTATCTAGGCCCGTGCTTTTAAAATGAAGCTAGTAAAGTTCACAGACAATGAAAATCGTTGTGTTTGTTCATTATTTTGTTTCAAATGCTCCGTAAAGTACTGGCACACGTATACTGTACGTAATGATATGCCTGTATGCTCGAAGAAAAAAACTATGGGTGATAGAGAACTTTTGAAAGCATATTTGGATTCCATGTGCAAACATATATAAGAAACACATTTCCATTCCATGTGCAAACATATATAGGAAAAATATTCTTCTCCATAGTACAAAATCTTTGTTGACCAGTGGAGTCGTGACTCCTGAACCAGTGGATTCCTATAATCATGAATCCCGAACCTGTGGATGTCTATAATCGTAAATCCTGCAACCTGTGTCGTCTACATTCATGGTTCCTGCAGCTACGTAGGTCCATAATTATGACCGCTGCATCACTGGACGTCTGCAGTCGTGAATTCTGCAACTGTCTACGTCCACAGTCGTGAGTGCTGCTAATATGGGCATCTATTGTGGATGGAAGTAGTGTGTACTCGCAAGGGGCAGCTGGAAGTAACCTAAGAAAGAAAAGTAAAAGAAAATCATTCCAAATGCTGACATATATGTAAGAAACGGAACTGTAAAACCCATTTTCTGTTTTTAAGGAAATCTTCAGAGAAGCAGAAATGGGTAGTTTCACATGTCATTTTAGATCATTCTAACTCGTGCTATTGGACGACGTATCAAATAATGACTACTCATGTGTTTACTGTGTGTACTGGAGTTAATCATGAAGAGATGAATACCTGATCAAGCTCTTGGCTCTGGCGAATTATTGCTCCTTTCAATAACCACAAGTTATCGATCAAGTCTCGAGATAGAAAAGTCATGTCAGTGTACTAAGAGTACTTGTTATCCTAACAGAACACAATGGGTCTACACATGATATGGTTCCTGTCTTGCATGCGGTGATAAGTCGTCTTACTTTCATAAGACTACAAATTGCCTTCCATCGATGATCTAAGATATACCAACAATACGGTAACTGACATCATTTGCTCCCTAGACTCATCACTAAGAATGGCATCTGGGAAATTATCTTTTAATATCATTCTCATTTCCATATCGCACAGAAATATAAAAGTTTTATAACCACACCCCCAAGATGAGAGAATCAACCGGGAAGTTCTCCATAGGTTTCCTACAGACCAAAAATAAGGATCACCTGCAGCTTGATATAGTTTCTTATGGCGGGGATTTTCATTGGGTAAGATCTTTTTTGGTTGTAGAAAATACCACCAGGCATGGTTGACATCAGAAACCCTTCATCACGGACCATGTAAGCCACCTACCATGCTGATGTTGTCCCATACGGTGGCGGGCCACGACCTCCTCTAACACAGAGATAGTTTGTTGACACCTCTGCTTCTCCTGCCATAGCTCTAAGGCCCGCTGGGTGTTGACAGCCAAAACTTTTTCGAGATAGCTCTCACGTTGTTTTTCCCTTACTCGTTTATTTCGTTGCTTAATGGCATTTTTCCTCCTCCTTTCCATTTTGGGGTCATCCTGAGCTTCCAACTGGTACATCTTCTGGTTCCTATGGTGTCTCTTCTGCCCACCTGAAGCTACTGCCTGAACATCATAACTTATGCTTGGCGACACATCCATGGAAGAATCCACAGTGCACAGTCCCTCTATGGCGGCTGTTTGTGTTTGTAAGTTAGTGCCTTCCTCGCTAATAACAGAATATGATGTTTCGTCCTTCATCCTGGATGTGAGCAGACTCTGCCGCCTCCTTAATAGCGTTGAGGCCCCAGGTGCTTATTTCTTCAAAGGCGTTAATGTCTCTCATTGCCAACATGTCAGTGTTGTAAGATTCGTCGTAAGTCAGAAAGCGGTGATCGCTAAATGGATCCAGAACGAAGTGGTCTTGAGAGTGGCTGATGGAGACCGCCTCAGTTGTCAGGTCCTGACGCAAGGAGCCCCAAGGGCAAGTTGTAGAGATTCCTGCTGTATCCGAGGCCATCATGGCCGACCAACTATACTCCGAGTCAAAGGCCATGTTTGCTTCTATGTCAACAGCAGCGGAGGCTCGTGAGTACTACGGTTGAGCCGAAGGGTCTGCAGATGTGTGGTAACCACTGTGTGATCCACCGAGTTCTGAATCTCCTGTACCGAAAATAGTGTGTCCCACATCTTCGAAAGTCACTGGCTGTCCGACAATCATATTCTCGAAACTTTTGTTTCAGTATATGTTGACCTCAGGACTCGAAACCTACTACATAAATCGCAGAAGACCAACAGAAACTTGAAGAATGTGTGGAAGTCGAGAACATTATCTCGGAAAGCAAAAATGGGTATGTTTGAAGGAATAGTGGTTCCAACAATGTTGTATGGTTGCGAGGCGTGGGCTATGGATAGAGTTGTGCGCAGGAGGATGGATGTGCTGGAAATGAGATGTTTGAGGACAATGTGTGGTGTGAGGTGGTTTGATCGAGTAAGTAATAATAGGGTAAGAGAGATGTGTGGAAATAAAAAGAGCGTGGTTGAGAGAGCAGAAGAGGGTGTTTTGAAATGGTTTGGACACATGGAGAGAATGAGTGAGGAAAGATTGACCAAGAGGATATATGTGTCGGAGGTGGAGGGAACGAGGAGAAGTGGGAGACCAAATTGGAGGTGGAAAGATGGAGTGAAAAAGATTTTGTGTGATCGGGGCCTTAACATGCAGGAGGGTGAAAGGCGGGCAAGGAATAGAGTAAATTGGATCGATGTGGTATACCGGGGTCGACGTGCTGTCAATGGATTGAACCAGGGCATGTGAAGCGTCTGGGGTAAACCATGGAAAGTTGTGTGGGGCCTGGATGTGGAAAGGGAGCTGTGGTTTCGGGCATTATTGCATGACAGCTAGAGACTGAGTGTGAACAAATGGGGCCTTTGTTGTCTTTTCCTAGTGCTACCTCGCACACATGAGGGGGGAGGGGGATGGTATTCCATGTGTGGCGAGGTGGCGATGGGAATGAATAAAGGCAGACAGTGTGAATTGTGTGCATGGGTATATATGTATGTGTCTGTGTGTGTATATATATGTGTACACTGAGATGTATAGGTATGTATATTTGCGTGTGTGGACGTGTATGTATATACATTGTGTATGGGGGTGGGTTGGGCCATTTCTTTCGTCTGTTTCCTTGCGCTACCTCGCAAACGCGGGAGACAGCGTAAACAGAGAAGAGGTAGTAAAAGCTTTGCGGAAGATGAAAGCCGGCAAGGCAGCAGGTTTGGATGGTATTGCAGTGGAATTTATTAAAAAAGGGGGTGACTGTATTGTTGACTGGTTGGTAAGGTTATTTAATGTATGTATGACTCATGGTGAGGTGCCTGAGGATTGGCGGAATGCGTGCATAGTGCCATTGTACAAAGGCAAAGGGGATAAGAGTGAGTGCTCAAATTACAGAGGTATAAGTTTGTTGAGTATTCCTGGCAAATCATATGGGAGGGTATTGATTGAGAGGGTGAAGGCATGTACAGAGCATCAGATTGGGGAAGAGCAGTGTGGTTTCAGAAGTGGTAGAGGATGTGTGGATCAGGTGTTTGCTTTGAAGAATGTATGTGAGAAATACTTAGAAAAGCAAATGGATTTGTATGTAGCATTTATGGATCTGGAGAAGGCATATGATAGAGTTGATAGAGATGCTCTGTGGAAGGTATTAAGAATATATGGTGCGGGAGGCAAGTTGTTAGAAGCAGTGAAAAGTTTTTATCGAGGATGTAAGGCTTGTGTACGTGTAGGAAGAGAGGAAAGTGATTGGTTCTCAGTGAATGTAGGTTTGCGGCAGGGGTGTGTGATGTCTCCATGGTTGTTTAATTTGTTTATGGATGGGGTTGTTAGGGAGGTGAATGCAAGAGTTTTGGAAAGAGTGGCAAGTATGAAGTCTGTTGGGGATGAGAGAGCTTGGGAAGTGAGTCAGTTGTTGTTCGCTGATGATACAACGCTGGTGGCTGATTCATGTGAGAAACTGCAGAAGCTGGTGACTGAGTTTGGTAAAGTGTGTGAAAGAAGAAAGTTAAGAGTAAATGTGAATAAGAGCAAGGTTATTAGGTACAGTAGGGTTGAGGGTCAATTCAATTGGGAGGTGAGTTTGAATGGAGAAAAACTGGAGGAAGTGAAGTGTTTTGGATATCTGGGAGTGGATCTGGCAGCGGATGGAACCATGGAAGCGGAAGTGGATCATAGGGTAGGGGAGGGGGCGAAAATTCTGGGAGCCTTGAAGAATGTGTGGAAGTCGAGAACATTATTTCGGAAAACAAAAATGGGTATGTTTGAAGGAATAGTGGTTCCAACAATGTTGTATGGTTGCGAGGCGTGGGCTATGGATAGAGTTGTGCGCAGGAGGATGGATGTGCTGGAAATGAGATGTTTGAGGACAATGTGTGGTGTGAGGTGGTTTGATCGAGTAAGTAACGTAAGGGTAAGAGAGATGTGTGGAAATAAAAAGAGCGTGGTTGAGAGAGCAGAAGAGGGTGTTTTGAAATGGTTTGGTCACATGGAGAGAATGAGTGAGGAAAGATTGACCAAGAGGATATATGTGTCGGAGGTGGAGGGAACGAGGAGAAGAGGGAGACCAAATTGGAGGTGGAAAGATGGAGTGAAAAAGATTTTGTGTGATCGGGGCCTGAACATGCAGGAGGGTGAAAGGAGGGCAAAGAATAGAGTGAATTGGAGCGATGTGGTATACCGGGGTTGACGTGCTGTCAGTGGATTGAATCAAGGCATGTGTATGGGGGTGGGTTGGGCCATTTCTTTCGTCTGTTTCCTTGCGCTACCTCGCAAACGCGGGAGACAGCGACAAAGCAAAAAAAAAAAAAGAAAAAAAAAAAAATATATATATATATATATATATATATATATATATATATATATATATATATATATATATATATATATCATACAGTTAAGGTAAAAGCCCCAAACGTCATATTACCGTATCCCCTGACCGGTAACACGAATACAGTAGGAATATAAAAGTAGTGATGAACGAATAAGCTAGGATAACGACTGGCTAACCCCACTTTTCGTGTGTTTGTGAGTACGTAGTTTTATGTATTGCTGCGAGTGAATCTAGCTTTATGTATTGCTGCGTGTGAATCTTTCTGTATTCTTTTATATGTGTGTTTTGTGTAAGATTTATCAACATATGCATTTTACACATGGATGGTAAAAACAGAGGGCAAACTACAATTTGAACTTTAGTAAGCTGAAAAAGGTAAATGAGGAAAAAATATTGGGTGGTACAATCTTTGGTAAGCATGAAACCAAGTGAGCGGTGGACAGGAGTAGTTACTGCTTCTAAAATCTTTGATTCATAGGTACAGCTAGCGAACTCAAGAAAAAATGTAGACTCCTTTGGAATGAAAAGTTCTTTCACGATAGCGTACTCCCAATGATACGACCCCCGCCAAAGGTGACTATTTATTCACGGTGTTACTTCGGAATCCGGTTATATATATATATATATATATATATATATATATATATATATATATATATATATATATATATATATATATATATATATATTATATATATATACTTTTTTCATACATGTACTAGTGCCGTTCCATCGCAGACGTATGAACACGTATTCAGATCTACAACCGCAGCAAGTGCACTGATTCCCTTCAGTTGTCGATGTCTTGCGTTAAGTCAGCAAACTTTATGTTTCATTAATCAGGATACAGATATCATACCGGGTGTTCTTCCTTCATTTCTATTCTTACAGATATTGAAAACGAAATGTGTGAAGCATTCGTGCATATTCGAGATTCAAAGAAAATAACTTATGGTCAAATTAAGAGAAAATTAGAATTTATGGGACACTAAACAAAATTACGTGTTCGCTTATTCTTATCGTATCTTTACCTTTCCGTCCTCTTTGACTGCTGTACGAATAGCCTTTACAGTCGTCAAAAGTACACGAAATCCTTGGTAAGATGACTTTATGGTCTGAAGTTTGAAACGTATGAATGCTTAGTATTTCGTATGCAACTCATAGATACTTGAGTCACATTTCATGAGGTAACTATGTGCCATAGTGGGGTCCGGTATACCCAGCCTAAGGCTACTGAACGACTATAATACAATCCTGGACTGACTAGGCCATGTTAGGTTAGGTTTCTTGGACACACACTTCCGAGGGACATCTATGAAAACAAAGATAATTCTTTGTCTAATCCTATTCCAAGAGTAAAGTAGAAAAAAGAAAGATTAATATAACAAATATTCTTAAGATTATCAGAAAAGGAGTTACAAAAGACGTTCGTTATACAAGATACATTATTAGCCAGACTTTTCCTGGTGTTTACATACGTTATCATGCCAAGTGGACGCGGGAGATTAAAAGGACTTGTAGATATTCAAGAAGTGAGGGAGATGCATGTATCTCTTCCACCATATTAAAACTGGGGAGATAGATAGATAGACAGATAGATAGATAGGTAGATGGATATCAAATTCGGCGTGTTACTTGGATTACATCTGACAAATGTTATTAGAAATGAATAATTCTCTAGAATACTTCATTCGTTTTCACTATGTTTTTTATCTCTTTCAAAAATATAATGGAGTTAAGATGTTATGGGTGAATATTCTCGCAATGGTTGTCAAGGAACAACAACATTACAGAGATCACTATCATAATGGTCTTCAAGGAACAACAACATTACAGAGATCACTATCATAATGGTCGTCAAGGAACAACAACATTACAGAGATCACTATCATAATGGTTGTCAAGGAACAATACAGAAAACACCGTTACAATGAGTCACCAATCTCTCTCCTTACCAGCGGCGATGGGTTAACTCTCAATAATTCGAGTAATGTAAAACGAAAGCGACTTCTTCAACGCGTCTAAACGTTTTCCTTCTGAACGTTTTGAGTGTGTACACGACTGGTGTGGTTCACATATGAACGTGTAGATTGTGAAGATGTACGGTGTAGGTTCACATATGAACGTGTAGATTGTGAAGATGTACGGTGTAGGTTCACATATGAACGTGTAGATTGTGAAGATGTACGGTGTAGGTTCACATATGAACGTGTACAGTTCACTTCTGGTCACCAGATTTGAAATTATGATTATACTTTCAAAAGACAAAACTGTGTTCATCAATATATGATTTGACCGATTTTACCACTTTCAAACTTTTCTCTAAAGAGTAAAAAAAATTTTGAATCAAAGAGAATACAGTCATCATAATTAGGTCCAGACCTTGTAACAGAAGCAGTTATAGCGAAATACGCACAGAAAAACACACAAATACCAGAAAAAATACAAAAAACATACATACACACACACAAATGCCGAGAGATATTCAAATTCACACACACACACACACACACACACACACATGCGTAAAGATATTCAAATTCACACACACACACACACACACACACACACACACACACACACACACACACACACACACACACACATACGTAAAGATATTCAAATTCATACACAGACACAGAGGAAGTGAATTCTATACTTCAGCTTACGTCATTCCTCACAACTCGTTCATCTCTTCGTTGTATTTCATCGCCATTCGTATAACCAACCAGCCAACGTTTCCATTACGTTTGGACCTTCTGATTTCGCTTTACGATGCATATATAGTTCCTCCGGGCTTTATGAGGATTATAGTTTGGCTACAAGTGTTGCGGTGGACACATACACACACAAGTTGTAAGATGTTTGGCAGCCCTGTAGTGACTTTGGAAGGAGCGGGAGGAAATATGCCACAGGAGTTTAACCTGGACTACAGCTCCTCCTTCAGTAGAACCTCTGATACAGCAGGGTTCTCTGCACCTTTTCCCTGGGATTCCTCGGCCCAGGTCTTGCCAAATGGGACGGCATCCCTCGGCAACAATCAAGATCCCTTCGTCCTGGATTCAATCAGCGATTCCTGCTGCCCGATTTATGACGATTCCTGCAACACTTACATGGCAGCGACGAGAGACATGGCCGCTGCGGAAGAAATAAGCACTTGGGACCTCCACACCATCAAGGAGGTGGCAGAGTCTCTGGATGTGTCTATCAGAAATGGTAGTCCACTCTTGTGGGAGGAAGGCACCAGCGCAAAAGGAGCAGCAAATGCCAGTGAGGGATTGTATCGGTTGGGTTCTTACATGGAAGTTTTGCCAAGCACAAGTGATGGCGCTCAGACAGTAGCCCCGAGAGGAAAGAGGAGCTATCACCGCAAACAGAAAATGTATCAGTTGGAGCGTCAGGATGACCCTGACATGGAAAGGAGGAGGAAAAATGCCGTTAAGCAACATAACAAACGAGAAAGGGATAGGAATCATCAGACCGATCTCGAGAGCACTTTGGCCCACAGCACCCAACGGGTCTCAGCACTAAAGCAGGAGAAGCACAGGCGTCAACGGACAATCTCAATATTAGAAGAGCTTCTGGCCCGTAACTTTATCGCAGAGCCCCCTCCAAACCAGCATGGTAGGTGGTACATATGGTCCTAGTGGTAGAGCCCACCAGCATGGTATTTGGTTTATGGTCTCTATGGTAGAACTCACTGAATACTAGCATATCTGGTGTAAATTGTCCTGACAGTGAAGCCCATTGGACACCAGCGCGGTATGTGGTATACATAGTCATACTGGTAAAGCTCACTAGATACTGACATGGTCAGAGGCGTATATGAGTCCTGAGAACGGGTAACTAACGCCTAATACACCTGCATGTAATCCTAACAACAAAAAACACCTCATCTAAGACAACGATATTGCATGGTCAGTAGGGCACGTCAGCTCTTTCCTGCTGAGGCTCTCTTTCTGTCGTTGTGGATATTAAAACATTGCTATATCTTGTGGAAAAGGCATTAAAAGTATTACTTGAAAATGCTTAGACAAAATACAAAAGGTGTTTCAGATAATGTAAGGTACCACGAGGTTAAACACTACTTCGTAAATCTTCTACAGGACTTTGAGCGAAAGCAAGTTGTAGTCTGATAATGTAAGAATAATCATAACAGTGTGCAACCTAACAACCATTTCATGTGTATTATTTTTTGTGTGTTCTACCAGGATACAAAATGGTACTCTCATTAAAGTGAAGTGACATTGCTGTCTCAAGGCTCACAACTTGTAACTGAAATGAACAATAACTTGTCCGAGCCAAGAGTTTAATCTGCAATAATTTTGTTTTATAATTATTTTAAGCAAACACAAAAGACACTGGAGCAGCCATTATTGGTAATATCTTATGATAGTACTTAAAATAATTCTAAAATACCGTTAAAAATCATCAATATCTGGTCCTCTGATGATTACTATACAGTATATCATTGCTTTGTTTTTACAGTACTGCATGAGATGAAATATTGGAAAGGTTATATTTCCTTTTTCTTTTCCCAGGTCACTTTCAGTAGGCCCGATAACAGCACAGACTACATCCTTTCACGACAGACGGAAATAACTGCAGCACTTACAAATGTAAACGCAAACAGCTGCAGAGACCACGATTGCAGACGTCCATTGCTGCAGCAGATACAATCAAAGAACTACGTAGCTGCAGCAGTCAAGAATATAGACGTCCACAGCTGAATCACTCACACTTGTAAACCTCTACAGGTGTAGGTACCACGAATGTGATTATGGACGTCCATAGACAAAGAAGCATCTATCATAGACGGTCCCAGCTACAGCAACCTCATCAATAGATTTATCACCCACCGTCCACACCCGGCCATTCACTTTCCAATGTAATATTACTCTAAGTCAGCTGACCCTTAGATATACTTTTCGTTAACTTATTTGAATGTACATATATATTTTCAATTAGTATAAACATTTTACACAGAATTATGTGTTGTTTATAATGTCTATTTTTCATACATATGTTTTCGTTGTACCTTTTTGTAAATATTTAACTTGAATTAGCATAAGCTGTCATAAAGTGTACAAAATATACATAAACAAGAGAGTGTAATTTGTATTTGTTTTCGTTATGGAGTACGTCATATAAAGTGAAAATAACACATCGGTGCGACAACAACAGGGGAATGGATCAGTGATTTGGATAAGATGAAAACAAGATTGATACGTCCAGTGTACGTGTATACACTTGTGAAACAGGTGGTGGCAGAGAGAAAAAGACCTGACAGATTTGATAAGAGGAAATGTTAGGTATATGAGGGTCATGACAGGTTATGCGAGGGAGGTCACGGCAGGTTACATAAAGGTCATGGCAGGGTATGGAAAGGAGGATTTGTCAATAATAATCTACCTATGTAGATGAACACCATACGTCAGTTTGTACTTGTGCTTGTAAAAGACTTATTTAATGCCTGTCTAACCAGAACAATAACATACGACAAGGGAGTTTGCCATCTTCATTTCGTGTGTCCGTTTCTAAATCTATTTGTCATTATCCAACGTCCTCAGTTATTCCTCGTCACATCTACCTACCTACTTACCAGTTCTCGAAACATGAACTACTTTTTACCAAGGTTATAAAAAGCTGCAGTTGATTATGAAAAGAAAGCCCGAGGGAAGTGATTACTGAAGCTGTATCGTTGCTGGCAGAGGTTGGGGAGCAAGATAGGAACTGTGCGGGTTTATATCATCTTCAGCACATTCAGTGGAGCAAGACAGATACTGTGCTGGTTTATATCGTTCCCAGCAGATGTGGCGGAGGAAGACAGGCGCTATCTTGGTTTATATAATCCCCAGCAAGTGTGGTGGAGCAAGACAAATATCACCCTGATTTTTACCGTTCCTAGCTGATGTACCAAAACAATACAGAGACTGGACTGATTTCCCTGTAACCTCACACTATTTAGGTTTTCTTACCTAGTGACACATTCCATTTTTGTATTCTTTCTTCATTTCGTTCCTTAGGGCATGCACATATTGACATGCTGTCAAGGGACTGAACCAGGAAAGGTGAAACGTCTGAGGTAAATCATGGAAAGGTCTGTGGGGCCTGGATGTGGACAGGGAGCTATGGTTTCGGTACGTTACATATTACAGCTAGAGACTAAGCAAGAGCGAATGTGGCCTATTTTGTCTGTTTTCCTGGCGCTACCTCGCTGAATCAGAGGGGTAGCAATGCTATTTCCTGTGGGAAGGGGTAACGCCAAGAATGGATAAAGGCATAAAAATATGTATTTGTACATGTGTATATATGTATAAGTCTGTGTATGCGCATGTATATGTGATATATATATATATATATATATATATATATATATATATATATATATATATATATATATATATATATTTAGTCATCTTAGTCGCCTTCTACGACACGCAGGGAATACGTGGGAAGTATTCTTTCTCCCCTATCCCCAAGGATATATATATATATATATATATATATATATATATATATATATATATATATATATATATATATATATATATATTTATTCATTTATACATTTTATTATACTTTGTCGCTGTCTCCCGCGTTAGCGAGGTAGCGCAAGGAAACAGACGAAAGAATGGCCCAAGCCACCCACATATACATGTATATACATACACGTCCACACACACTCACATATACATACCTATACATTTCAATGTATACATATGTATACATACACAGACATACATATATACACATGTACATAATTCACTCTTTCTGCCTTTATTCATTCCCATCGACACCCCGCCACACATGAAATGACAACACCCTCCCCCCGCATGCGCGCGAGGTGGCGCTAGGAAAAGACAACAAAGGCCACATTCGTTCACACTCAGTCTCTAGCTGTCATGTATAATGCACCGAAACCACAGCTCCCTTTCCACAACCAGGACCCACAAAACTTTCCATGGTTTACCCCAGAAGCTTCACATGCCCTGGTTCAATCCATTCACAGCACGTCGACCCCAGTATACCACATTGTTCCAGTTCACTCTATTCCTTGCAAGCCTTTCACACTCCTGCATGTTCAGGCCCCGATCGCTTAAAATCTTTTCCACTCCATCTTTCCACCTCCAATTTGGTCTCCCACTTCTCCTCGTTCCCTCCACCTCTGACAAATATATCCTCTTTGTCAATCTTTCCTCACTCATTCTCTCCATGTGACCAAACCATTTCAATACACCCTCTTCTGCTCTCTCAACCACATTATTTTTATTACCACACATCTTTCTTACCCTTTCATTACTTACTCGATCAAACCACCTCACACCACATATTGTCCTCAAATATCTCATTTCCAACACATCCACCCTCCCCCACACAACCCTATCTACACCCCACGCCTCGCAACTATATAACATTGATGGCACCACTATTCCCTCAAACATACTCATTTTTGCTTTCCGAGATAATGTTCTCGCCTACCACACATTTTTCAACGCTCCCAGAACTTTCACCCCCTCACCCACCGTGTGACTCACTTCCGCTTCCATGGTTCCATCCGCTGCCAAATCCACTCCCAGATATCTAAAACATTTCACTTCCTCCAGTTGTTCTCCATTCAAACTTACCTCCCAATTGACTTGTCCCTCAACCCTACTGTACCTAATAACCTTGCTCTTATTCACATTTACTCTCAGCTTTCTTCTTTCACACACTTTACCAAACTCAGTCACCAGCTTCTGCAGTTTCTCACCCGAACCAGCCACCAGCGCTGTATCATCAGCGAACAACAACTGACTCACTTCCCAAGCTCTCTCATCCACAACAGACTGCATAATTGCCCCTCTTTCCAAAACTCTTGCATTCACCTCCCTAACAACCCCATCCATAAACAAATCAAACAACCATGGAGACATCACGCACCCCTGCCGCAAACCGACATTCACTGAGAATCAGTCACTTTCCTCTCTTCCTACTCGTACACATACCTTACTTCCTCGATAAAAACTTTTCACTGCTGCCAGCAACTTGCCTCCTTCACCATATACTCTTAATACCTTCCACAGAGCATCTCTATCAAGTCTATCATATGCCTTCTCCAGATCCATAAATGCTACATAAAAATCCATTTGTTTTTCTATGTATTTCTCACGTGCATTCTTCAAAGCAAACACCTGATCCACATCCTCTACCACTTCTGAAACCACACTGCTCTTCCTCAGTCTGATGCTCTGTACATGCCTTCACCTTCTCAATCAATACCCTCACATATAAATTCCCAGGAATACCCAACAACCTTATACCTCTGTAATTTGAGCACTCACCTTTATTCCCTTTGCTTTTGTATAATGGCACTATGCATGCATTCCGCCAATCCTCAGGCACTTTACCATGAGCCATATGTACATTGAATATCCTCACTAACCAGTCAACAACACAGTCACCCCATTTTTAAATAAATTCCACTGCAATACCATCCAAACCCGCCGCCTTGCCGGCTTTCATCTTCCGCAAAGCTTTCACTACCTCTTCTCTGTTTACCAAATCATTCTCCCTGGCCCTCTCACTTCGCACACCACCCCGACCAAAACACCCTATATCTGCCACACTATCATCTAACACATTCAAAAAACCTTCAAAATACTCACTCCATCTCCTCACATCACCACTACTTGTTATTACCTCCCCATTAGCCCCCTTCACCGATGTTCCCATTTGTTCTCTTGTCTTACGCACTTTATTTACGTCCTTCCAAAACATTTTTTTATTCTCCCTAAAAATTAATGATACTCTCTTACCCCAACTCTCATTTGCACTCTTTGTCACCTCCTGCCTTTCTTTTATACATCTCCCAGTCATTTGCACTATTTCCCTACAAAAATCGTCCAAACGCCTCTCTCGTCTCTTTCACTAATAATCTTACTTCTTCATCCTACCACCCACTACCCTTTCTAATCTGCCCACCTCACACGCTTCTCATGCCACAAGCATCTTTTGCACAAGCCATCACTGCTTCCCTAAATACATCCCATTCCTCCCCTACTCCCCTTACGTCATTTGCTCTCACCTTTTTCCATTCTGCACTGAGTCTCTCCGGGAACTTCCTCACACAAGTCTCCTTCCTAAGCTCACCCACTCTCACCACTCTCTTCACCCCAACATTCTCTCTTCTTATCTGAAAACCTCTACAAATCCACACCTTCGCCTCCACAAGATAATGATCAGACATCCCTCCAATTGCACCTCTCAGCACATTAACATCCAAAATTCTCTCTTTCTCGCGCCTATCAATCAACACGTAATCCAATAACGCTCTTTGGCCATCTCTCCTAGTTACATACGTATACTTATATATATCTCTCTTTTTAAACCAGGTATTCCCAATCACCTGCCCTTTTTCAGCACACAAATCTACAAGCTCTTCATTTCCATTTACAACACTGAACATCCCATGTCCACCAATTATTCCCTCAACTGCCACATTACTCACCTTTGCATTCAAATCACCCATCACTATAACCCGGTCTCGTGCATCAAAATTACTAACACACTCACTCGGCTGCTCCTCAAACATTTGCCTCTCATGATCTTTCTTCTCGTGACCAGGGGCATCGGCACCAATAATCACCCATCTCTCTCCATCCACTTTTTAACCCATATCAATCTAGAGTTTACTTTCTTACACTCTATCACACACTCCTACAACTCCTGTTTCAGGAGTAGTGCTACTCCTTCCTTTGCTCTTGTCCTCTCACCAACCCCTGACTTTACTCGCAAAACATTCCCAAACCATTCTTCCCCTTTACCCTTGAGCTTCGTTTCACTCAATGCCAAAACATCCAGGTTCCTCTCCTCAAACATACTATCTGTATCTCCTTTTTCTCTCATCTTGGTTACATCCACACACATTTAGACAACCTAATCTGAGCCTTCGAGGAGGATGAGCACTCCTCGCGTGACTCCTTCTGATTGTGTGTGTGTGTGACCCATGATAGGCAGGTCCTGAGTCAGTCCACCCTACAACCAACCCCCTGAACTAATCAACACATCATCCAACCTTCGGTTAAAGCTACCTAAAGACCCACGTAGCTTCCACTACTGTACTTGGCAGCTGGTTCCATGAATCTACTACCCTATTCCTGAACCAATATCTACTTCATCCGACCTGAATCTACTTTTTATTTTCTAATTCAAATCCATTATTTCTTGTCCTGTCTGGTGCCGTCATTCTAAGAACTTTATTCAAGTAACCTTTATTAATGCCCTTCACCCATTTAAAAACTTCAATCATATCCTCTCTAACCCTCCTCCTTTTAAGTGAGTGTAAATTAAGTCTTTCTAACCCTCCTTCATAAGTGAGGTTTCTAATTCCTGGGATCATATTTGTCATCCGCCTTTGCACTCTCTAAATGATGATGATGATGATAAATGATGATAATACTAATAACAACAACAACAACAACAATAACAACAACAACAACAATAATAATAATAATAACAATAATAATAATAATAGCAATACAGGTCCCACTGCTACTAACATTATTACTATTAATGATTGTATTAATACAACTGCATAATTTTGTTTGAGATAAATGCTGCCAAAGCCTGAAAATATATAGAGAAAATACACTACTTGGGCCTTGTCTTGCAAGTCAGAGGTTTGTAGTGTTAGAGAGTAATAATTATACTTAATCAGGAGGAACATGTCGCCATGCCGACATGGCTAGCTCGTAGCGCTCACCGCACAACTTGTTTGTTAGATATCATTTTCCCTTGACACCCGCTTCTCCACTAAGCACACATCTTGCCTGTTATATAATGTAAGTTACCTGGGTGGCAAGGAAGGGCGAATCGTCCCTTGTATACATTCCATTCATTTTCCATCTGCTCAAGCTTTCTGGCGATCTTGGTCATGGTACGTCGTGTATATATTTATATTGGTTCTCTCTCTCTCTCTCTCTCTCTCTCTCTCTCTCTCTCTCTCTCTCTCTCTCTCTCTCTCTCTCTCTGTTTCAGTCCACTATCATATTGTCCGTATCCCTGCGGTGAGCACTACGCGATAGCCCTGCATTCTCTCGTCGTCGTAAATACTCTCAACTATCCTCCGTCTCTGGTGAGGGAAAACGTTTCCCGCTGGTTTATACGTAAGGTAACGTTCCTGCCTGAGCCACTATGACGTCACCTATGATGATCTCGCTAGCCAGAATCTCTCACCACACTGCCGTGCCAGACGTACAAGGATTATCCGTGCTGTCTGATGTACAAATCTTATCATATTTCTATTTCTACGTAAAACTTAAAATACAAACCCTATGTGTTATTATGTCTGACCATTATATCAAGAGAGAATTATCGAAAAAATGGTAACCAATATTTGGCCCTGTAACATTAGTGTAAAAGATGTACTGAAATAATAATTTTACGTCATAGTAAAGATATAACGTCTGATGTTCTAGAATAACACTGTTTCTACTAACTACGCTTGTAGTGCCATTACTACCACAGTTACAGTGGCAGCACCACAGCTGTACTGCCGAAGCTACCACACTTGCAGAAACATCATAATTGCAGTGCCACAACTATAACACCTGCAGTGCCACCACTATCTCACCTGCAGTGCCGCTACGACACCTCTACTGCTACGAAGGCAGTGCCACCACCTCCAGTGCCACAATGACTACATTTCTAGTGGTAACATCCCAACTGGATTACAGTTATCACCTCATCAACCACCACACCGCAGTACACTTCTGCCCACCTACAGTCCCTAGTGACATCGTCATTACACCTGCACTACGGCTAGTAATGTTGCAGATATAAACAGATCCATCTGCACTACTGTCAGAAGCTGCTACAGTATCTCGTGTAATGTTCTTCTTTACGTGTGTGTACTTGTTTGTCATATGGGTTTGTGTATCTGTAGTTACCTGTTTGTTTTCTACCTTCTTATTCTGTACGAGTTCAGCTTTCGTCATTGCCCATCTTCCAAAGTTTTTCTAATACTATACAACGTTTTAGATTTGTCTTTTCACAATCACAACATCCTTACTCATTTTTCCTCCAGTCATTCACAACTCTTCTTACATAAAAATGCTTCTTTAATCTTTTCTAAGAAGTTTCTTGATTAATTTTCTGGTATGGTCCATGGTTGCCCTATCCTTGCATTTTTCAAAGAATTCTTCTTTGTTGGCGTCATCAAACTAGTTAGAATTAAAAACTTGTGATCAGGCTACCTGTAACTCTTCTCTCTTCATTGGTGGACAAATCTAAGACCTTTAAATTTTTCCCTATTAATCATCTCTCTGAACCTTCTCTGAAGTGAGCAGATTTAAGGAACAGATTCCTGTTTTCTGCTAACGCAGGAATGTGAGCAGTTTGCCGAATACTTCCCTACAAGTGTACATCAGCCACCAGATGTTATGTGTGTGTGTGTGTGTGTGTGTGTGTGTGTATGTGTGTGTGTGTGTGTGTGTGTGTGTGTGTGTGTTTTATCATTATGTGGAGCGCTACACACCTCACTGGACAAGTACACATGTACCGACCAATCCCTTTCTAGAGACACGTTCCTACCTCCTTCAGGCACACAAGACCGTGCAGCTTCTCCCCATGACAGCCAGTGTTTACTAAGGGCCGCGTCCCGATATTCAGTTTTCCCTTGTTTCTTTTTATAATATTTTTATGAACTGGCAGAAAGGCAGCGGCCAGGGAACGGGAAGGCCCAGTGGCATTCCAGAAACGTAACCTTTCCTTCTGTCTGACGTGAGACAGTCAGTCGGTCCTTCTGTCTGACGTAAGATAGTCAGATGGTAATTGTCTTCTTAGTTTGGTCTACATAAAGAGCACGTAGCAAATACGTCATAGCAACATCGTTTCTTTCGGCAGAGAAAATTTTTTTGGTCATACTGAAAGAAATGGACGAGACCATACGTTACATCAAAGGCTTAGATTAAGGCAAAAGACCCAATTAATGTACGACCTTTATATCTGAGTTTACGTAGTGACAGACGACACACACCCAAGATCCAGGCGAGTTCTTCTGGCTTTAACTCTACTGAAAAATACAATATATATTTTCTTCGGATACATTCATTAAGTCGTTAGCTGAAGCGAAGGAGCCAAAAGATCGATAGCGGGAAAATTCATTTCTCTTAAATATGATGACAAGAAACAGGTGCAGCCTAAATCGTCGCAAATCACATTCTTTTCAATATTCCGTAAAGTAATTACAAATTTCTTTCTAGATTAATATTGGATGGTCAGACGGTGTGTATAGTAAAAGATTGTCTTCTCAGTTTCCTAACAGTTTACAAAGATATGAAGAACAACAACTGAGATGACAGCATGCAACCTCGTGCAGGACGGCGCTGGAGGTGAAACTTGGAACTGGATGAAATAATGGGTTAGCAGCCGCAGGCCACGAGCAGTATGTGGAAAGAAATGTATTATTAGAAGCATTAAGGAATGACGTACCGTAAGGCTCAGTACTTATGTCCAGTTGACTCCTATGATGCAGAATACATATGTTCTAGAAATAGGTCTAATGAAGCAATTCTCTAAATTTTCCGACACACATAAGATAACGGAAAATTGTAAGCCTGGTCAGTGAAGTGGCAAATGAAACTAAATATGTAGAATGTAAATGCAATGTGTTTTAGATTTAAATAACGAAGCGTATACAGAATGGAAATAATGAAGCGTATACAGAATGGAAATAACGAATCGTGTACAGAATGGAAAAGCGCATTTATAAAGGTCTTATGAGATGAAAGGATCTTTGGAGCAATTACCTGTAACGATGTTAAGAGATAGTAAGGTGTTATTGTAACTCCCCTAAATCCACATCCTTCACTCGGTGAAAGAGACTTTCATTACCGAGAATCACGTACGAAAATGACCTTTTATAATTTGGCAATAAGGACCATATCATGAGCACACAGTGCACGTCAAGTCTCTTCATTATCAAAAAGTTAAAACAGTCTTAAAGGAATATGAATATATGGAGTAACTGTACTGCCAGGGATGACACGAGCCATTTCATTTAAGACTACAAAATATTTCATACTCTGTTCTGAGAGGAAGACTCTCAAGTGACTTCTCGAAGTTTTCAAGATACGGAAAAAGATATGAAAACAGTGATACAGCCACACGGTTGAACCTTGGAACACAATAGAATGAACCAAAGCTTAATAGTAAAAGGTTTCACATCAACGCAGGAAAATACGTTTCTTCACAGACAGTCTTTCAAATGTGGAGCTAAGCTGCCAACCAGAATGGTCACAACTGCTGATTTATTCTAGTTTGTCGTTGTCGTAACGAAAGGGAAATGAAAATAACGTTACAGTCCGGTGCGCCATCTGTTATCAGTTTTCTTGATGTTTTGATCTTGATACACTTACCCGCTATCTTTGTATGATCTGTCGGTGTCATTATTTAACCTGTTATTACTTTCATACAAACTATCAGACCTTTATATAACGACCCATGATCTTTATATAGCTTGTCATGGTTTTTATATAAACTGTCATGAGCTCTGTATACCCTAGCCAGAACCTTTAAATAAATTAATCTGACCTTTATATAATGTTATGATCTCTACATAGCCTGTCATGATATTTATATAAACTGTCATGACCTCTACACAACCTGAAATGACCCCTATATAACCAGTCATAATCTCTATAGATCTCGTCATGATCATTATATGACCTGTCATGACCTCTATATAGCCTGTAATGACTTTTATATAACTTGTCATGACCTCTACATAGCCTGTAATGACCTGCCCTCCAATTCCATCAAAGAAAACTTTAAAACAAGAGGGACGTATCAAGTCGGTCTTAATTTCGAACCCAAACCAGTGATCTGTCACCTGCTGTCGACCTATTCATGTCTTCACTCCATCACCTTCCCCCATTTTATATCTTGAAGGAGAACAAATACGAACCACAATCTCTCATGTATGTATACTTTATGCAATTTTTGATAACTATTACTAATTGTAGCTGAATATTTACATCCCTTAGTTCCAAGGCAACTATTTTTTCTATCAAAAATATAAGAAAAATTTTTATGGACACAAACTGTATCAATATACTATATACAGATGGAAGCATTGTTCTAAAGTCCAGCGTGGCTGAGGTACATCTCATTCAGGAGAGCATCATCTGCCACAGCAAGAAGTAAAGCGTCCACTGGGCATGCTACATCTCTTCCGTGCCTACTCCAGCTGTGGATGTTTGTAATCGTAATTGCTGTAGCTGTGGACGTCTGTAATCGTAGCTGCTGTAGCTGTGGACGGCTGTAATCGTAACTGCTGTAGCTGTGGACGGCTGTAATCGTAACTGCTGTCGCTGTGGACGTCTGTAATCGTAACTGCTGTAGCTGTGGACGGCTGTAATCGTAACTGCTGTAGCTGTGGACGTCTGTAATCGTAGCTGCTGTAGCTGTGGACGGCTGTAATCGTAACTGCTGTAGCTGTGGACGGCTGTAATCGTAACTGCTGTAGCTGTGGACGTCTGTAATCGTAACTGCTGTAGCTGTGTAAGTCTGTAATCGTAACTGCTGTAGCTGTGAGCGTCTAAAATCGTGATGTATGCAACTGTGGATGCCTGTAATCGTGACTTCTACCGCTGTAAACGTTTGTAATCGTGACATCTCCAGCTGTGGATGTCCGTAATTGTGACGTCTGCAGTTACGGACGGTCTATAACAGTGCATTTTGCACCTGTGTAAGTCGACAGTCGTTATTGCCACAATTCTGATCATCTATGGTAGATGGAGGTAGTCTGTACTGGCATGGGGCTGCTGAAAGTCGCCTGAGAAGAGAAAAGGGTAATAGTCGTATAACATCTCTTAACAATGACATATATGACATTACTGTAAGAGCAAAACTATCATTTTCTTAAAGTAATAT